>NC_141111.1:7778571-8051071 GCF_041138505.1 Cibotium barometz | reverse complement strand
ATAGCATAGTTATAGCGCTAGCTCATATAGTTGGGTTCACACTATGGACCGACCATTTGTATGTTATTGTAGGAGAGTACTTTCCTTTATGTATGTACTCTATCTTTTAGTTATATGGTTGTAGAGAAGAGAAGAATATAGAAGAAATTCAGCCATCCATCGCTCTCATTGGTCTTACACTCTCTTGTGTGTGTGTGTTTACTTCCAAGGAACTCAATCTCTCCCTCTCCCCCGTATTCTCTTTATGGTATTAGAGCTTTGGTGAAAGCTAATGAGGCAAGCAAGAGGCAAGAACAAGCAAGCAAGGAAGCGGTGCACGGTAAGAGCATCATCATCTCTTTCCTTCTTGGTTTAGGTACAACACCCCCTCGGTAGCTCCGGGAGCTACACATCTCTGATTGAGGAGTTGTCTTGTAGGCTTAGAGGTGCCTGTGTGGTACGAAGTAGATTGTACTATAGTTTTGCGGACATATTCACATTTCGGGTGCATTTCGGTCTCCGTTTTGTCAGTGCAAGATATTTTCGGTAGTTTCGAGAAGTTTAGGTGGAGAACTGTCTCTAGTCAAAATCTAATTATTGCAGTGCAGTAGTGTATTTGGGAGTGCAAATAGTGTTTGCACATGTGTTATTGATATTGAGTGTATGTACATGTACTCTGGTTAGATCTGGTGACATACTAGTTGTGCTGAAGTATCGTTGCATAGCAATCACAAAAGATACTAATGTGTTATAGGTTGCATATAGAAATTGTTTGTTTGTAGATTTCTGATTGTTGCGGGCAAAAATGTTTGACAGACTCAATCAGATTGTTAGTGAGAAGATGGACAAGAAAAACTTCCATTCTTGGAAGTTCAGAATAACCAATCTCCTAATGGGTAAAAGATTTTGGGACTATGTCGAAGGAGACAATGAGGAGATTCCAAAGTTGTCTGAAGAGAATGCCACTCCAACAAATATAAAGGCATTCAAGGACTAGAATCAGGGTGCTAGGAAAGTCATGTATTCGCTTTTGATTAGTGTCACATGATACATACAGGATGCCAACACTCTAGGAGTTGCATGGCAGAGCCTGGTGCAGATGTTCCAAACTAATACAAGGGCAATGAAACTGCAGCTAAAACAAGAGCTGCACACTCTCTTCACTCTTAACTCTCTCTTTGACACACACATACACAAGAGAGCAAGTAGACCAGAGGAAAATCAATTAGCACAATTGAAAATTTTATCTTTTATTACGAAAAAATATTCTTTGATACAAGTTGGCACTTATTCACATTTGGGATCCCGAATAACGTATTATAATACTTGGACAGAACCCTTCTTTTCTCATAATTACAACTCATGTGTAGTGGACAGATGCCTAGTTAATCTTCACTAATAGAAAAGTCCATCATGTAATGTGGACTTTATGTACTGGTGCATTGAAGTTTGACCCTTTCTTGCCATTTGGTCTCTCAATGTTTTTGTGCTTAGATACACTAAATCTATTCTTTGATTATCCCTTAGATGTTCATTAAACTTTTTTTGGTTCTCATGGACTACTTCTTTCATGGCCTCTAACTTCGTAATCTCAATTTAAGCATTAGGATACACTCAACCACTCCCCTTGGTGTTGTATAATTATGAGATGCTTCCTTTTTCTCTTGAATTTTTGGTTCCACCTAGCTTAACTACATGGATGTAGTATCGATTTCTCCCTCATCAAATCCATCTTGTATAATGACTAATGAATCACCTTATTCTAACTCTTCTTTGCCTTCCATTTCTATGAACCTAAGGCAAAGCATGATTCTTAGTAATGTCCTTCCATAACATATGCATTTACACTCTCATTAAGACATGGAGTGATACAATCACCATTTTGGGTTGTACAATCATCATTTTGAGACCCATAGTAGGGTTAGTAGAAGTTGATGATTCATTGATCATCCTATAAGGGAAATCCTTAAAGAGATGCTCTATTTCACAAGACACACAAGTTGTGTAAGGATTTACAGCACCACCTGATGTAGCTTGTTGTTTGAAACTAGCTTATGTGGACATTTAGCTACACATGATGAGGTTCTTTTGACACTATATCAGACCCCTCTTCTTCACTATAGCATTCATATCCTTTCCCTTCCATTGTGCCTTAGTTTGAAACACAAGCACAAGAGTACCTCCTTGCATTGATAAAATAGTCTAGCATTATCTCTAGAGGCTCATCTTACTATTCCATCATTATCATAAGACTTCTATATAACTTTCCATCCTCTAGTGGATCTTATACTACCATTTGATTCATCAGTGATGTTTTTGGTGTAGGTGGTTGGAGGTTTTATAGTAGGTACATCAAGTATCCTATATATTCCCCTTGTGGTATAGGTACACCCGGTGTCCTACATATGCCCCTTTGTGGGTTTTGCACATTGGAAGTTTTGGTTATGTGAACATTCCCATGAGTAGGAGGTGCTGATAAGGCTAGCACAGAGGGGTATTATTGGTTGTTGTTACATATGGGATACCAACACATGGTGGAGTAATGATTTCCCAACTCAATACAAAGAGGGCAAGGCCTCAAATGTGGGCACTCAATATTATTATTATTTTGCCTATAGATCAATACCATACCAATTCTCTTCTTAGATAGAGACGTTGGTATAGTGGGCCTTCCATGGTTTAATGATTTAGTGGGAATTTTTAAAACGACTTAATACTTAGCTTAGCTTCCCCAAAGCCTTGGAACCATGTTAGCTAGAAACATGCAATGGAGGTACTGAGATCATAGATTTTGTATCATCTAGTCGAGGAAATTCCAACATATTATCTTTGAAACCAATGAACAACGTACAAAAGTTAGTGAGGGACTCACTTTTAGATAGGAACAGGTAATCATACATCTTAGAATCTCTTACACCTTTGTAAAAGCATAGCAACAACTGCTCATTAGTCAATCTTTCTCTTAGTTCACACCTCGAGTTGAGACTCTTCATTCAAGAGATGCAACCTCTCATGGATTCATGTTCCTCTTACTTGATATTATACAATTGAACTATGGGACTCCACTTATCACCACTTCACGTAAAGCTAAGTGTGAACACATTCTTAAACCTAGTTAATTTGATCCTATCCTCTGGCTTAAGTGACCTAAACCATTGATACACTTTCCCATCTAATTTCAATAAAAAGGAATGATTTTTTTGTTATGTCTCTCATTAACCCACTTACATATGCAAATATTTCTAGGTGTTGTATGTTATAACCATCACCCGTAAACTAATGCATAAGCCTTTTTGGTTTCATTTTCTTGGGAGCCCCCAGCTCATATAAGTGTTGACCTAGAAACCCCCTACCTTTCTCTTGCACCATCCTCAATATGTCATTAGGTGTTGTGCCAGTGTGGGGTTGGTCTTACACATGTCCCACTGACAAGACTCCTAACACCACCCTTATGGTGGCTACTTCACCTCTTCCTCTTCCACCTCTCTAGTGTGAGATATTTTACAAGGTAGCATAATTTATGACAAGAGGGATATGGCCACCTGGTCCCCAAATTTCACCTTCCAACCTTTCCATTTTAATGATCACTCTTGGGAAAAACCATATTCCTCATATAATTAAAGAATTTTGGATTTCTAAAAAAGGAATTAACCCCATACTTGCTCCCTAGGTTCAACTATGACACCTCAGCCCCAACACTGGATATAGTTGTAGTTTCAAACCCTTCTCCAGATTCCTCAAGTTTCTAATGGTGACATCCTTCTACAAGATCTCGGGAAATAGCTTACACATCAACTATGACACCTCAGCCCCAACACTGGATATAGTTGTAGTTTCAAACCCTTCTCCAGATTCCTCAAGTTTCTAATGGTGACATCCTTCTACAAGATCTCGGGAAATAGCTTACACATCAACCCTAGTACCTTGCTCCATTCTTGATCCAAGATATTCCACCTCAGCATTCTCCCTAGGAGCAAATCCAACTTATCATTTTGCCAACTCTCTTCTAACCTTGACCTTTCTTGTTCCAAAGCATGAAATTATAATTGGGCCCCACTTAATTTGGTCTCCAATTCTACGTCCTCAAGGGTAGGAAGGAAATCTCTTCTTGTCCTCTTGGTACTAGCATCATCTCGTTGAATTCTTGGCGTGTGATGCGAGGTGTTTGGTAGGCCACCCGGATGAGTAAAGGTTGTAGTAATAGGTGGCTCTAGCATGGTACTAGTTCAGAAAAGTTTGTAGCAATAACATGTGGCTCTAGCATGGTACTAGTTCTAGCTACTAATGCATTACATGACTTATACCAAGTGAATGAGACTTTGTGTGTGTCTTTCAATACAAAATATGAGCATTTCTCTTACTAAGTCGTCCAAAAGACCTTCAGATCTCATAGGAGAAGAACTTCCCTTCACTCCCATGGCCTCCTTGGTATGTGGGGTTTCCATGGTTTCCTCACTACTTATAGTTTCAATGGAGTCTTGTCTTCTCAACCTATAGACACTTTGCTAACTCTAAAATTGAATTGATATGAGGATCCTTGATGGTTAGATACATTATCATTTGGAGATATGTTGTCACAACCCTCCCTAGCCTTAAGTCCATGAACTTTAGAAGTAGGCAAAGTCTCACAAGGCACATTTATTAGTTTCAATTTAAGCTCTCTTTGATCACTATCTCTAGATCCTTGGGTGTGATATCTATCAATCAAATAATCCTTATCCAAATAGGTGATAATACTTTGTGTTTCCCTTTGTGATCTAGAGTCATAGCTAATGGAGTTACTATTTAGACTGGTATGAACACTTAATTGCCAACTATTCCCCTCAAGGATTAGGAGACCGGATCAAAACATCCAATGGACATATTTTGAGTCACATGATTTTAAAGAGACCCAATCACAACCAGACCCTTGAAAGGATCATGATCATGATCATGATCATGAATTTAGCTCAAATGCATAGAGGTGAAGAGCTTACATATACTTATTAATATCCTAATGACTAATCTAAATGACTTCTAAGATTAAATAGATTAATCTTAGAGGCGTGATTATGTCCAAGTATCACGGTCATGTTGGTAGGAGACCATGCCAGGTAATCCTTGGGTTAAGATAAGATAAGATAATTCTTCACTCAAATTGGTTCAATGAGTCAAAAGAAGTCAACTGCGATTTTCCTCAGGGCGGGCATGAATGAGCAGATCTTGAATTTTTTGGTACGTTTTCGAGGTGCAAATGTTTTAGAAAGACTATTACACTTTGAATTTTAAGATAATGCAAACATTTTAGTCCGATTTCTCCAATTTTTTCTTTTTTAAAACTAAAAATAAAATAAAATTTCCTTGCATAATCACAGTGGTGATTTTGCAGTCCAACCGCAAAAATGAATACTACAATGCTATGTTTTTATTTTTTCTTGTTTATTGTAAACAAAAAAATCAACAAATACAACAAGAAATCAAAAAATGCAAAAAAAAAAGAAAAAAGAAAAGAAGAAGAGAAAATTCCTTGCATAATCAGAGTGGTGATTTTGCAGGTCTAACCATGCAAAAATGAATATAACAATGCTATGTTTATGTTTTTTCTTGTTTATTGTAAACTAGAAAATCAACAAATACGATAAAAAGTCACTACTTTTCCTCATCAACCGTCTGACCATATCCATTCTCTACCATCGAGATTGCTTCAAAAAGCCATGTTTAGAGAAAAGGGTATGAAGTGGAAGTGGTAGGAACTTAAACGCTATAGAAAAGATGTTAATGGTTGCACACCCTTATGCAATGGACTCGCTTTCAAGCAATCCTTATCTTAAGTTGTCATGGCTCTCATCCCAAGATTGTATCTCTTTAGACTTCAAGGTTTGCTAGTGGTAGCTAGCTCTCCTCCTCCAATGCCCTCTTTTTGTCACCAAGAAGCTCCTACACTCCTCTAACTCTTTATCACACAAGAGGTACATGTATCAAGAATCACACTCTCTCCACTCTCAACTCTCTCTCAGTCACACACATACACAAGAGAGCAATTAGACCAGAGGAAACTCAATTAGCACAAAGGAGAATTTTGTCTTTTATTATGAGAAAGTTTCACATTTGGGATCCCAAATAACCTATTATAATACTTGGACATAACCCTTCTTTTCTCATAATTACAACTCATGTAGTGGACAGATGCCTAGTTAACCCAATATTGGGGTTAACAGTGTCCTTATCTTTTGACGTCAAGCATTATACCTTATAAAAATGAGAGAAGAACTCAAGTCATAACTTGTAATTCCCACTCATATTATCTATATTGTAACATATTTATTGTGGTGGATGGGTGTAGGTTAGTGGTTCTCCTTCAAAGTTTGTGCTCTACATCTCCTTCAAGGAGCCTACAACTTAGATTTTATGCCTTAAATCTCCTTCAAGGAGCTCATAAATTTATTTTTAAGAAATAAAATTAATTATATGATTCCTTGTTAACAAAAGCCTAAGAGCATTATCTCGCTCTTATTTTCATCATTTTTGATTTGTTGGTCATTACTATAGTTCTAATTGTAATTTTTTGAAATATATTTCTATTTCACACACACACACACAATCAATCAATAAATGCACAATAATCATTCGTTTTTTGTTGAATAGTGTAGAAAGTTTCAATCTTTGAAGGAAATAATACAATTTCATCATCTTATACATGAACAGAAGCAAATCTCATCATCTTGAGATTAAAACTTAAAATGAATCTTGTTATGATTCTTGTTATGATATACATCGCTTTGTTTTAGATATACTCACTTGCAATAAACATGTATCACTTTACTTAAGATATACTACATAATTTGTTCACTTTTTTCTAATAAATCATTATGAAATAAATGTCATACTAATAGGCGTTAACATTTTGACTTTAATAAAGTTTTACTTGGAGAAGTTTAATATTGAATTTCATGAAAGACCTGGACCCCACTTTTTGCATATGCTAATCAATAATGTTAGCAAGGTTGGCTAAACCATGAGCATGAATTTTTTTGGAATTTTTGGTGAGGACTAAAGTGCAAAGAATGGGATAAATTATTATTCTTATTTAATGGGAAAAGCCTTGTGATATGGAAATCACTCTTTAAGCAATGGGCCTTTAGTATGGGAAGGCCCGTTTAACTAGTTTCAGGTGATGGGCGAATGGCCTTGTAGTATACGGAGGGGCTGGTCCTTACATGATTGATGGGGAGATGCTTAAAGCATGGAGATGGGGATGTTTCTAATGAAACGCTTCTTCTTAGGCACCGTCACCACAAGGATGCCGTATTCATCGTCTGTAGTCACCTCATCTGGTTTCACATCCCCTGGGAGTTTGAATTTACGAAAGAAGCTTCCAGTGGGGCTCTCCTTGATGCGCCAGTTCCCATCATACAACACTCTCTCTGAGTCCTTGCGGACTCCACTTATTTGTAGAGTGTCTCCACCAACCACTTGCACCTTCACATCATCCGTCTTCATTCCTAAAGGGTAAAAAAAAAGAGGATTTAAAAGCTAATAAAAAAATGCAACACGTTGGCCTCTTAAGCTTGAATCACGTTATGACAAATTATGGTGCTCTTCATGATTTTTTGAGGCCTGTTATTTCTATAGTTGTCCTCATCAATTAGGTCATTGATTAGATGGGAAAGAAACCTTTTCTGCACCTTAGGATGAATTTTAAAAATTAGGATATACCTTATAAAGTTCTAAAGTTAAACACTGCAAAAGGGAAATCAATGGCATGTGAGACAAATGCCACTCAATGCACCCTGACACAAAAGCTTGTATTGTAGGATTAGAGTGCTCAAAAGAAAATCCATTTTCTAAAGAAATACCCTAGGATACACCTTAGACATTAGGATGAACCTTGGAAAAATAAAGATTGATAATCTTTTTAATTATGAAAGAGAAAATAATATCATGCACTGTGAGTAGTACTAGAATCACATTGAAGCACACTACTCAATGCACTCCAAACATGAGCATATATCTTCCTAATTATGAAAGAGAAAACAATATCATGCATTGTGAGTAGTACTAGAATCACATTGAAGCACACCACTCAATGCACTCCAAACACAAGAGCATACATATATCCTAGGTTTGGAGGAGGCATGAAACTTGAAGGCTACAGTGGGCATCAAATCCATTTCAGCCTTCAGAGGTGAAGGGTCCTGTGGTTTGGAGCATCCCTAAAAAGAAAAAAGAAAAAAAAAGGATACTTTCTATGGAATCAACAAATTAAAGCCCTAAACATTGATTTAATCAAGTAATGGCCTTTATAGGTAGGCATTAATTAGGTGGGAAGGAGATTCCATGCCATGCGCCCATTTCCTCAAGAAAACAACGCGAAATAAAACCCTAGATAATATGTGATTATATTATTATTATGAAACCTGGCGTGAGCATCATCGTCTTCCAGCCAGTCCACGTCCACCCCTCCATAATTGGAGCTGGAAAGGCTGCTGGGGTTATCTTGAAGGCGAGACATGGTGAGAGGAATGAAGACGAAGGTGAGAGATGAAGAGGGGGCGGGCGTAAGCTCCTATTTATACAAGGAGAGGGAGGGGAGCATCTTCATGGTAGAGTCTACCTATACGCGTGCCTATCCGAGTAGTAGAGAGAGAGAGAGAGAGAGAGAGAGAGAATTGAGTGCTTTGGCCGCTTTGGTAGACATCACGAAACCTCATCTTTCTATATTAAAAGGACATGGCCTTAGGATCTGTTCAGGTCCCTTCTCTGCCTTCGTGCCGGCTTCTCTCCCCTGCCCAGGTGTGTAACCAAAAAAAGGACCCTCACACTATACCCTTTTGCCGCCCACCTGTTGGGGGGACTAAAGCAACTAAAGGTTGCTAATTATCATTATATTTTAACTTGCGCAAATTCTAACACAACATATATTTTATTAAAATATAAAATACAATGTGATTTAAATATTATAAGCAACAACATATCTGTTCTTGCAATGGTTAGAGTGCAATCATATGTGTGTACATGTGTAGCACGTGTATGCATGTGCGGCACATGTATACATGTCCCAACATATTTAAAAAAATCTAATTCAAAAAGAAAAATGTATTTTTAGTTCCCCAAAACATGTAAAGTGTTTCTCAAAATGTAACTATTTAAATGTACAATTTTAGTGTGTTAAAAAATATAAAAATAAAAAGAATTCCCTTCGAGACTGACACCATAGTGGTGTAGCATTTTTTGACCGGGGCGGTCCGACACGCAAATCGAGGCGGACGTCCCAAATTTGGGTACCCCGCTCCAAAATTTGGACCGTACACACTTACTAGGGTGCTCGTACGATGGTCGCCCAAGAACCAAAGGACGGCCGCCCACTGTATGGTCCACACGTACCCCTACGTGGACACCCATGCTGCCTTAGACCAGATAAGGTACATCCGTACCACTCCTTTCCCAGACAACTGACACCGTACCTTTCCCCTAGACCCATGCAGGCCACTGATCCATAGCCTTTGATGGTACACCGTCCTTTCATCCTTGCTTTGTGCAGTGCCCGTACCCATACCCTCAGCTATATAAACCCCCGGGTGCTCCACAGACGGCACGCATCTCTGTGCTGCGTATGCCCTGTTGTACCGTCGTCCGTACCGCCGTCTGTCCCTGTGCAGCGTACTTGCTGTAGTATAGCTGCCCCTTGCAGCCACCCTGTCACACCCCCCTCATTTGCCTATTTTCAGATAGGCCAATTTTCCTCCTAGGAGGCAGTGTCCTTAACTCTTCTCCCCCCCGTGTGAAGAGACTTCCAGCAGCCCCTCCCAGCCCTCTCCACGTTTTTTGCCCTTTAAGGACATCTCACAATTCCCCCCCTCCCCATTTGCGTAGACTTTAATAAGGGTTTTTTGTCTCAAGAAAGGGTTCGTGCGCCATATTATTTTGCTCATACGGTGAGCAAACAAGCTCAGAATTCAGATCCGACTGAAGCGTTTCGATCGCAGCAGCGAGCTCTACAAGGCGACGTCTAAGATGGCCTCTTCTCGGAGACGTTAAAATATTGCCTCAAGAGGAGCACGCAATAACGAGATGAGGGAAGATGCTCCCAATGCGGCTCCAACCCTCCCTTTTCAAGCTCCTCAAGGAAATGGTGGCCAGGTTAGCTTGGTTAATTTTTAAAAGAAGAGAATTTCCTTAAATTAGTGTTAATGAATGGTATCTTTTCCTTTTAAAATGACAACATAAAAATTGTATGAAGTTACGAATTATGTGATGCTGTATTCGATAAATTGCGTTGAAATTGTTATCTTCACGAATTGTGAATGCTGTAGTTAATAAATTGCATTGAAGTTGTTATCTTTAGAATTCAAGATTTTTTTTAGCTTCAACGCTAACTCCGTTCCGTGCTTGTGTAGCCGGGCGACGTCCTTAGCAAAGCTCGGGAATGGCCCAAGGTATCCCTCATACCATTGGGAGAATAAGGATCGCCGATTGAGGTGAGAGATTATGAGGCTGCCTAGTTCTGAGGGCCTAGGCTAGTGCGGTAAATAAGCCCACCCTAGTGTGCAGACATCCCTCTGAGGGGCGGGAGGATCAAGCGATGGAGCCTGAGAGGGCGACAGGCCGGCTTGAGTCCTCGCCAGCGGTCGACGATGAGGTGTATGGTCCCGTAGGGTTTTGCCCAGCATGTAAAGACTGGAAGGCCGAATTCTAGATCATCGGTAGTATAAGAATAAGAGAGCCGGTTTGGCTTGTATGAAATTGATTCATGTATAAACTTTTTATATAAATATATCTTGTCTTTGGTATGATTGCATTGTGTAAAAAGGCTGTTTTAACGAACCTTGTGAAAAAGGGCCTTAATTAAGGAATATGTTTATTTGTGTCAAACAGTGTGGTAGGATTAATTAGAAAACAAATTGATGCGTGAGTAGGGTGGAAAGTGGGAGGATGGAATGCCCCGACGGCACCATCCTATGGACGGGTGGACCCGATTAGTCGGGTAGCTTTCTAACAGATTAAGTGAAAGCCCTACGCTAGATAAGTAGGTTCTTGGGCAACTCTATTCTAGAAGACTAGGCCAGCGGCTGTGCCTTGCATAAGATGAGGAAAAAAGCGTTGTCTCTAGAAATCAAGTCTAGTAGTTGCCCAATTTATGATCAATTGCCCTATGGGTGATTTGATGTTTAGAAAAATCACGCTCCCCCTGCGGGATAGAGCTAGGTCATACCTATAAATCGTATCCTTGAATCTCTACAGGGTCAAGGTGTCGATGAATAGGAAATTTTTCCCAAGATAAGACTTAGTGGACTACCTTAAGTGTTTCTCCCATTTTTGAAGGGAGGAACCTTACAATTTTTGAAGGGAGGAACCTTACAATTGGTATCAGAGCCAATCTTAGCTCCTAGGAATTGTCATTTAAGGGTTGTTTTGCAATGAATCTTTTACCTAACGTAATGCTAATTAGTAAAAACATCTTACTAAAACAAATAAGTTGAATTGATGTTTGAATGATTGTAGGAAGAGGAAGATGCCTACTCCAAGTTTCTAGTTTTCCAATGCATCTTCGAGACTGCTCACTCCTCGAATTTCGAGTTCCGCGACACCATGGTACAGATATTAGAGAAGATGTCCCTCCCTCATTTCTCTCGTATTCAAAGAGGATGGGGTAGAGATTTCTGGAGTCGTGGGCCGAGATACTTCTTCATCCGAGCAGATCAAATTGGGAACCTTACCACCGACCTAAAGCGGATTCGTTGGATTGAGAAGTTGAAGATGATCCGTTTATTTTGGTGCATCGGTACCCCCAGGGCCGATACCTCAGTGACTATAGATGGGGTTCGCATACCTCAGGATCGTTGGGTGTATGACCAAGTGATGCAGATCTTACCTACTGATAGAGTAGCTGTGTTGGGATCTACCCCAATCCAGAGTCTACCACCCTTACCATCAGTTTTTAGAGTCTTAGAAACTACAGCGGAACCCCCATATTTCACCTATATGGACCGCTCTACCCTTATGTCATAGTCAAGCCTAGGATTTTTCCTTGATGTCAAATAAGACTAATTATATTAGTCTCAGATCTTTGTAATAAAACTTGTCCTTGTAAATATTTGAAAATAAAACAATTTCAATGTTTTACTCTCCAAAAATAAGCGTTGTGCAAATATGAATCTTGTAATCTTAAAATTGTTTTTACAATGGTGGCCAGGACGACCACCCTCCACTTCCCAATGCGCTTTACACCGATACCCAGGAGAAGAAGCTCCTGCTCAAGCAAATGCAACATCCCTCCTTTAAAGGAGAAGGTTCAAAGGTTGAGAAGGATGCTGAAGTCTAGATTGAGGCGATGGATGATTATTTCTCTGCTGCCGATACTGGAGTAGCAAATCAGTCTATGCTCGCACGGTTTCGCCTCATCGGAGATGCTAAGCTCTGGTGGAAACAGTGGTGCCGTGACAAGGAAGTCACCGAGCATTCTCAAACATGGGAAGACATCAAGCAAGCAGTGAAGGAAAGATATCTTCCCCCATCCCATGAATCCATAAAGATAAATGAGTTTTTTAGTCTTAGGCAATGCAGCTTAACTCTTGAGGACTACTATTCCAAATTTATCACCCTTGGGAAGTATGCCCCAGCTATGACTACTTCCCAGCAAGTGGCTCGTTTCTGCCAAGGGCTAAATGAACCCTTAGATTCCTGCCTTGAAGCAATGAGGCCAAGCACATTACAGGATGCTCTCATACGAGCAAAGCCCCTTGTGAAAGAAATGAAGGCTAACAAACCGAAGAATCAAAAGAGATCTTACCCTGAGGCAAATCTTAAAGATAAACCCTACAAGAAACCCCAACAGAATTTCCCCTACTATAACAGAGGGCGACAAGGCAACTCTTTTGTCCCCCGCTCGTATGCTGCTTCTTCCAGAGAAGGCCCTCTGTGTTTTGAGTGCAATGAGCCGGGACACTTTACAGCCAACTGTCCCAAGATGGCAACATCATTTCCCCAAGGCAGCAGAGGAAATCAAGGCCGTGGAACCCCTATCCACCAAGGTGCAAGAGGCAGTGGTCGTGGCAGAGGCCGCGGAGGAGGAGTTGCTAGGACTGCCTATGTTATAAGTGAAGAACCGACCTTGGAAACGGCTGAAGAAGAGCGCGCCACCGTCCATGCGGCAGTAGAACACCAAGGTCTGAATAAACAATTTGGTGTAATCCAAACCCCCGCTACTTATCACGGTAAGCCATTTCAGCTTTTGATTGATTGTGGCAGTACCCATTCATTCCTTTCTCCTAGGTGTTTGCAAAAATTAAACTTGGGTCAAAAAACAGCTAGAAGAATGATTGTAGAGTTAGCCAGTGGAAAAGAAGTAGTATCTCGCCACTCTATAGGAAACCTTGATTTTAAGCTAGGTAATGAGCAAACTCATGGCCACTTTAGAGTCTTGCCATTAGGAATATATGATGGAATCCTTGGGATGGACTGGTTAATTGCAAACAAAGCTGGCATTCATTGTAACCAGGGGAGTATTACTTTTGAAAATGAGCATGGCCAAGTAACATCTGTTCAGGGGATAACAGGAAAACCTAAACCTAGGGTAGTCAAGGCAAAACATCTTCTCAAGGGGACACGTAAGGGTTAGCAAGTTTTCTTAGTCAAGCTCAACAAAACCATTGAACCCAGTATGGAGACAGAACCCCCTTGGCTCTAAGAATTCTCTGACATCTTCCCTGACGAGCTTACATGGTTACTGCCTCCTCGTGAAGTCGATCATGAAATCGAGGTGATCCCTGGAGCTCAACCCGTCTCAAAAACTCCCTATAAAATGTCTCTTCCTGAAGCCATTGAACTTAAGGAGCAACTTTCCCAACTCATTAAACAAGGATTTGTACGCCCCAGTAGCTCTCCTTGGGGAGCACCTGTTCTTTTCTAAAAAAAGAAGGACGGGACTCTCCGCCTCTGCATAGATTATCGAGGGCTAAATCAAGTCACTGTCAAGAATAAGTATCCTATCCCTCGCATCGACGAACTTCTTGACAGGCTTCATGGGGCCAAAGTCTTCTCAAAAATAGATTTGAGGTCTGGTTACTATCAGATCAAAGTCAAGGAAGCAGATATACCCAAAACAGCCTTCAATACCCGTTATGGCCACTATGAGTTTACTGTGATGTCATTCGGGTTAACCAATGCTCCTGCAACCTTCAACCGCCTAATGCAAGATATATTCCGTCCTTACTTGGATGAATTTGTGCTTGTTTTCTTTGATGACATCTTAATCTACTCCAAATCAATGGAAGAGCATGAGGAGCATGTGTGTAGAGTTCTGCAATTGCTGCGCAGACACAAACTCTATGCCAAGAAAAGCAAATGTACCTTCTTTACTCATCAAATTGAGTATCTTGGATTCATCGTCTCCAAAGATGGCATCTCAGTAGACCCCGCCAAGGTCAAGGATATTCTAGAATGGCCACCCCCTAAATTAGTTCGTGAAGTTCGTGGGTTTTTAGGAATCACGGGTTGGTATAGGATTTTTATCAAAGATTATGCCTTGGTAGCTGCACCTTTGACCAATCTTCTTAAGAAGGATTGCAAAATAGTGTGGCTGCCAATCTATCAAAACAGCTTTGATCAGCTGAAGGTCATTATTACTTCTGTCCCAGTCTTAAAGCTTCCTGATTTCTCCAAAGAATTTGAAGTGGTTACCGATGCTAGTAGTCTAGAACTTGGTGGTGTCTTAGGCCAAGAAGGAAGACCAGTTGCTTATACTTCCCACAAGCTGAAGCAATATGAAGTAAATTATGCCACCCATGATTTGGAACTCTTAGCAGTTGTTCATTGCCTCAAATTATAGAGACATTATCTCTTGGGAGGCAAATTCCAGCTTGTAACTGACCACAAAAGTCTAAAGTGGATCTTCACCCAGCCTAACCTCAACATGCGGCAAAGGAGATGGATTGAAATTCTACAAGAATATGATTTCGACATCAAATTCTGCCCTGGGAAAGATAATGTGGTAGCAGATGCACTTAGCTGCAAATCTTTCTTGAGTGCTATTTCAATGCCAAATAATCCCATTCTGGTCAAGGTGGAAGAAGTCTCATCTCATGATCCAGATTATCAGAGGATGATAAAGTTAGTAGAAGAAGGGGAACATTCAGAGAAAGAGAAGAATCTAATCAAAGGATACTCCACTCATGAAGGAAGCCTCTACTTCAATCACAGGCTATGTATCCCTAAGGATCCTGCTTTAAAGAAACTAATCCTCCATGAAGCTCATGATAGCCCTGCTCTGCAGGACACCCAGGCTATGCAAAAACATTAAATGCCGTAAGAAGGAGCTTTCATTGGGCAGGCTTGAAAAATGATGTGCTTTGGTACTTGAAGCAATGTCTCTCATGCCAAAGGATCAAAGTTGAAAGGGTCAAGATGCCTGGAAAACTTTAACCCTTAGATATTCCCCAAATGAAGTGGGAGCGCATTAATATGGATTTTGTCACAAGTCTCCCCACTGTTCAAGGAGGATATGACTCCATTCTGGTAGTAGTGGACTTACTTACCAAAGTAGCTCACCTTATACCAGCGAAGAAGACCTTCAAAGCTTCTGATGTTACTCGAATATTCATCAAGGAAGTCCTCAAACTTCATGGTCTCCCAAAAAGGATAGTAAGTGATCGAGATTCTGACTTCACTTCAAAGTTCTGGCAGTCTTTATTTCAAGCCTTGGGAACTCAACTTTGCTTTAGCATAGCTTATCATCCAGAGACCGATGGCCAGACTGAGAGACCGATGGCTAGACTGAGAGAGTCAATCAAGTAATTGAAGACATTCTCAAAGCATATTGTGGACGGGAACCAAGAAGGTGGATTCAATACCTTCCTCTGGTAGAATTCGCCTACAATGCGTCTTATCATTAAAGCATAGGAATGTCACCATTCAAGGCACTCTATGGGCAAGAATGCCTGTCTCCTCTAAATTTCTCTGATCCAACCATAAGAGTTGAGGCATCCAGGAAAATGCTCGAAGAAATGGAGGAACAAACCAAGGCAATCCAAAAGGATATTAAAGCTGCCCAAGATCGATAAAAGCATTATGCTGACAACAAGAGGTCTGAAAGGATCTTCAAGGAAGGAGATAGAGTTCTTCTACGAGTGTGACCCAAACGAAGTTCTCTATCACTTGGGAAATATAAGAAGCTCAGCCCTAGGTATTGTGGTCCCTATACAGTTATCAAGTGTCTAGGTAAAAGTGCCTATAAACTCCAACTTCCATAATGTATTTCATGTAAGTTTGTTAAAACCATATGTTCCCAGTCTCGATCATATTCTTGATGATGAACAAGTTGTAATCCCTACTCAAGGAGTCCTTGAATTACAGCCCAGTAGCATCATAGATTCTAGGGAAAGGCAACTCCGAAATAGAACTCTTGTAGAACATCTAGTATAGTGGAAAGATTACCCTGAAGAGGATGCAACTTGGGAAGATGAAGCTACACTCTTAAAGGATTATCTCGAATTCATGACGAGATGAGGACATCTCGATTTCTTTAAGGGGGGAAGGATGTAACATACCCATCTTCACTAATGAAGAAATGTCCATGTAATTATGAGTTTTTATGGTATAAAAATCAATGATTTTATTATTTGAGTTATTTTTACTTAGAATCTTCAAATTCTGACCCCGAATTTGAAATTTGCGCGCGATTTTACCCTAATATAGGATTTTACAGCATCCAAAACGGACACCGGATCAAGCCTATTCGCAAATTTCAGTCATTTTAGTTAAAAACGGCAACCTTTAAACCTTAATAAATGCACGACCGGGCGTCCGATTGATGAACAGTCAGAACCCCTACAACCAGGAGAACCTCCCAGACAAAAAAAAAATTTCGCCCCCCACCAGGGCGGTCCGGCACGTAAATCGAGGCGGGCGGGAGGATCAAGCGATGGAGCCTGAGAGGGCGACAGGCCAGCTTGAGTCCTCGCCAGCGCGGTCGACGATGAGGTGTATGGTCCTGTAGGGTTTTGCCCAGCATGTAGAGGCTGGAAGACCAAATTCTAGATCATCGGCAGTATAAGAATAAGAGAGCCGGTTTGGCTTGTATGAAATTGGTTCATGTATAAACTTTTTATATAAATATATCTTGTCTTTGGTATGATTGCATTGTGTAAAAAGGCTGTTTTAACAAACCTTGTGAAAAAGGGTCTTAATTAAGGAATATGTTTATTTATGTCAAACAGTGTGGTAGGATTAATTAGAAAACAAATTGATGCATGAGTAGGGTGAAAAGTGGGAGGATGGAATGCCCCGACGGCACCATCCTACAGATGGGTGGACCCGATTAGTCGGGTAGCTTTCCAACAGATTAAGTGAAAGCCCTACGCTAGATAATTAGGTTCTTGGGCAACTCTATTCTAGAAGACTAGGCCAGCGGCGGCTGTGCCTTGCATAAGATGAGGAAAAAAGCGTTGTCTCTAGAAATCAAGTCTAGTAGTTGCCCAATTTATGATCAATTGCCCTATGGGTGATTTGATGTTGAGAAAAATCACGCTCTCCCTACGGGATAGAGCTAGGTCATACCTATAAATCGTATCCTTGAATCTCTACAGGGTCAAGGTGTCGATGAATAGGAAATTTTTCCCAAGATAAGACTTAGTGGACTATCTTAAGTGTTTCTCCCATTTTTGAAGGGAGGAACCTTACACATGCACGCAGATGACATCCCCTATCTATGGAAATTGAATTCCTCGGGAGCTCATCTACCTTGCCAAAAATAGGGCTTGCCATGTTACTTATTTACATGTGAAAACACAACTAAGTCATGATTACATACTTATTAACATGTGAAAACATAACTAAGTGCCAATTCATAGCCCTAAAAAGGTATATATAAATAGTCTCCATGTGGAATACGTGCATAGCATCATAAGTACTCCTCCACTAATTCGTCCCAATAATAATCATCATCTCCTCCATTGATCCATCCCAATCATTTGAAATATGTGCATAGAATCACCCAAAAGTTTTTCAATTTAGTGATGCTACAAATTCACTAACCAATGATCCTTCCCAATCAGCATCATCTCAAGCAAGCTTTCTGGCAAGATTTGGAAGCCTTGGATTGGGTTTCTATCTACCCATGCCTATCCACCACTCATCCCTATCCTACCAATAAACATTATCTCAAGTAAGCCATTGGATTGGGTCTCTTGGCTAATGTATATGCTCCATCAGGATTTAATTGGGTTTCTATCTACCCATGCGTATCCACCACCCATCCCTATCTGACCAATAAACATTATCTACAGTAAGCCATTGGTTAGGTCTCTTGGCTATAATGCATATGCTCCATCAACATGGTGAAACCTAGCACTCTCAAGATTTCATTCAAGCATTGCACTCTTGCAACTACAAGTCCACGTGGCTAATATCCAAAATGTTGGGCTTCTTAAATGGTGAAATATAGTACTCCTAGGTGGTTGTAGGATCAAGGTGCCTAGTTTTGTCCACTCAAGCACCCTGTAAACAGTAAAAAAATAGGAATTTATTTACCTTTAGTGGCCAATCTCTCCTAGCTAACAAAGGAATTTCCTTTCAAGTTCTTTTGTTAGAATATCACATGCAAAGTTGGGAATATAGTTGCATAATCTGATTAAGCATTATATAGTCGAAAGTCCTCATTTCCTTAGGTACAAAGTCAATGTATACACCCTGTCCCAAATTTGGACTGATTAGAATGCTAATATCTTCTACATATAAAATCATATGAGATTCCCACTTTCGACCTTAGATCTTCACATAATATAGATCTTAACTTGATTTTTTGAGAAAATTTTAAGCTATTTGTCTATTTTCTTTAAATATTTCAAGGTCTTTAACACTAGTTCTGTAATTGGACACTAAAGTGTCATGAGGACACTAAAGTGTCCTGAAAGTTAGCATTTTTCTTGAATTTTTGTGGGCAATCTATTAAGAGTTTTGAAATGCTTAACATCCACAAATGTTCCTCAAGACCCAAAAAAAAATTGAGATTTTTTAAATTGCACTTTTCTTAGCTTTTGCAAGGCAATATTTTAATTTTCTTAGACACATGCTGATAAAACGCATGATTTTTGCTGTTTTCAAAATAGTAGTAATTTGTACATAACTTTTAGAAGGGACATAGTTTGATCATGAAACTTGGCTTGATGGAAAGTCCATGATGTAAACTAAATCTTGGAATCATCAAACGATAATTATTGGATAAATTTTTGACTCGCTAATATTGAAATGATGTTTTTTATACAGGTGGAGCATGAATTTTTCTCCTTCCATATGCAAGCTAATAATGTAAAACTTGAGGTGCACCCATGTTATATAGGGTAAATACTACTTTGTTTTGAATTTTTCAAAACTTTAGAGCCACTTTTTGGGCCTCTTCTCATACATGGCCTTTTGCGCAACCTGTTTTTAATACGTAAAATGTCTAATTATGAGCCTAATTTTGATTTTCATCAAAGGGGAAAGCTGTGTAAGTGCATTATTTGTTGTATTTATAGGTGTAGACTACTTGTGCAAGCATAGTTATGATTAGTTTTTGAAAAAAGATGATCAAATTTTGTATTTTTGTTTTTTACAGTTTTTTTAGAACTAGGCGATAAGAACCTACTTAAGTGGAGGCTAAGTTAGTGTCATACACATAAAATTATGGCTTATTTATCTCATCTCAAGGATGAAAACCAATAATCAACATTCTCATTGATAGGGCTACAATTTTTTTTAGTGGCGTGATTGAGTTTTGATAATACGCGTTACTTTTGCTGATTTTATACAACTTTTTTGGAAAAAATTCTAGGAAAGGAAAATGATTTTTTTGGTGAACTTCTACCTCCTTGGACTGATGTATGCTATCAAAATATCTTGGGAAAAATGCTATTGATATCATTGGATTTTTTTTTGAGAGAATGATGCTTGCATATTTGGAAAAATCCTGAAAAATCCTGAAAAATGTTCATTTTCAAGACATATGCTACTTTGTTGCTTATGTACTTCCAAATAAAAAGGCATTTTATATGTTTAGAATTTTTTACATAAGCATAGGGTTATGTTCTACATGCCCAATGAAGCATTTTGGTTTTTAAAGCCTACATTAGGGGTTTGATTTTTTTTCGCAACCCCCAAAAAAGGACACTCAAGTGTCCTGTTTTGGTACCAAACTAGTGTTAAAGTGTTATAATATATGTCACTTTTACACCCACAATAATTACCACTTAAAATTCTCAATCTTGTAGATCAGAAGAGTTGTAGATAGTGAGACATTAGTGGAATGTGGTGGTTAGTCAAAATTGCAAATCCAATGGTTGGATTTTTAATGATCTCTTTTTCAAAATTCTTCTAGGCCAACAGAAGGCTTGCAAATATTAATAATATAATTAGTACAATTTACATTTCTGATGTAAATCATCTAAAACCTATTGGGACTAGTGTACTTGTAATGGTGCATCTATGAAACAAAAATTGAATCACTCTATGGAAAGATCATTTTTTAATCATTTCATCATATTTTTGATTAATTAGATTAATTTATATTTAATTTAAGTTATATTGGGTTAATTTGAGTGCATGTGTATTTTCTATTAGTTGATTGATCTCATTTGAAGTACCATGCTCCCCTAAATTTGCTCTCCAACAAGCATTGTCCCAATCTAGCATAAATTGGACAAAACTCGACACCTTGATCTTGCAACAACCCTCCCAAGCTTGCATTCAAGTATTTCTTGCTACCCTTGCACTCTTGCAATCTCAAATCCATGTTGCCAACATCTAAAATGGGCTCCTTGAAGACCTCTGTGGCACTAGGCCAAACAGGCATAGTAGTAGGCAAGAGCTTCGACTATTGGCAATAGTCAAGGCCCATCACATGAAGCACTTAAAACATCTCAACATTAAGAAATGGAGGCCCTATGGATTTGCTACCAAGAGTTACAAAAATCCAAAGACGTGGAAGCCTCAATCCATGATATCAAGATAGGTGAACTTTGTGGAGCCCAAGAAGAAGAGTAAACCATGTTCAAGATAGGAAACCATGCTCGAGGTAGGAGCTCTAGATACCCTGGCACACGAGAATGATGCCATCATCAGAGCCACCAAAGACACAACTAAGCCTATCATGGATAGGTTCTAGGATTACAAGTTTGACCTCACTAAATAGGTCCACCAAAGTAGATTCCTACACGGAACTAATCAATGCCAAAGATCATACCATCATCAAAGAGCCCACCAAGTCATCTCTCAACTTGAGGCCCTTGCTACCATCTATATTTAGAATGTAAGTTTATCTAATCTCTATTTGGAATGTAAATTTTAGTTTTTTAGTCCTTTCTATCTTGTTCATTTTTTGTAAGCATTTATATATGTATAAAACATATCTACATGATGCTCTCATTCTTTTTCCCTTTCACTCCTTACTCTCTTGTTTCTTTCTTTTTTGTAAGCATTTGTATATGCATAAAGCATATCTAAATGATGATGTGGTGCTCTCATTCTTGTTCCCTTTCTTTAATCTCTACTAATAACTAATATGTATGTAAACATTTTGAAAGTTATAGATTCTTGTACTACCCAGTGTTATCATGCCTATGTCTCATGAGGCGAGCCATCTCCCTGTAACCGCCATCATGCCTATGTCTCATGAGGTGAGCCATCTCCCTGTAACTGCCAAATTCTTTGACCAACCTATGAACTCCCACTCTCTAGATATACCAAAACTTACTTTTTCACATTTTCATCTTGATGCCTACAAGACAAAACCTTAAGAGTTGCTAATATCATAGTTTTAGACAAATCAATGTTAAATTCTTAATGAAAACAATGTAGGGTAAATTAAGAGAAGCTCCATCATCCATCTACTTAATGCACAACCTATGAGGTCGGTATGTTTTGTGGTTCCAATCTCGGGATAAATCCTCATCATGTGGACAGTGTTGCCTTGTGCTTTAGAAATAGCATTACGAACATGATCATGAATGGAAGTAAAATCAATAGTGAATTGATCTGCAGCTTCAATAGTGTGTGATAAAAGAGTGATAGGAGTAGGTAAAACTTTGCCATACATAATTACAAAAGGTGCTTTTCCCCAGTGGAGGAATGTGGTGTGTTATTGTATGCAAATTGCAAAATATGGATATACTTATCGCATTGTTTAGGTTGTGATGAAACATATGCACAAAGTAAATCCAATATTATGCTATTTGTCACTTTAGTTTGACATTTAGATTTAGGATGGAATGCAGTGAAAAAATCTAATTTAGTGCCTAAATTATCAAATAATGTAGTCTAAAATTCACTATAAAACTTAGAATCTTGATTAGAAACAATCACTTACGGTAAACCATGATGTGTGAAAATTTGTTTAACAAACAAGTGTGCAGCTTGATGTGCAATAATAGTCTTTTTACAAGGAAGAAAATATGCATGTTTGCTAAATCTATCAACAACAATAGTCCAAATCATATCATTGTGGCTTGTAGTCATTGTTTAACAAACAAGTGTGCAGCTTGATGTGCAATAATAGTCTTTTTACAAGGAAGAAAATATGCATGTTTGCTAAATCTATCAACAACAATAGTCTAAATCATATCATTGTGGCTTGCAGTCACGAAAAAACCAATGATAAAATTCATAGAAATCTGGGAGCGTTAAGAATTGGAAGAGGCATAAGAAAACCAAGTTTCTTGCCCTTGTAACTTTTCACTTTTTTGATAAACATCACATTCGAAAACAAATCTAGCTACATCATGTTTCATTTTAGGCCAATAGAAGTCACTCTACTAGAGATGGTCTGGAATGTAGATGAAACAACTCAATGTCTTGCATAAGGTGGCTGATGTAATTCCTCTAGAATAGAATGTCTAAAGAGTCGAGTAATGCATAATCTTTTTTGAAAGGAAAGAATACTCAGCAAAAGGGTTCCAATGATTTTCTCTCAATCTAGACCAAAAGTCACTAAATTTGGGGTCTTGGTCATAAGACTCATGCATAGAGTTAAAAGATGTATTCTCAATTAGAGATATATTTTGAATGGAAGGTCTTCTACTCAAAGTGTCAGCAACTACGCTTTCTTTACCATGTTGGCATTGAATAATAGATTGAAAGCTTTGAATAAGAGCTACCCATTTAATATGTCTATCTGAAATAAGTGGTTTAAGAAAGCAAGTGTGATCAGTTTTTATAAGAAAATCTAAGCCCATTAAATAATGTTTCCAAATTTTGAATGCATGGACTATAGTAGACAACTCTTTGTCATAGGTGCTATACTTACTTTCTGTAGGATGAAATTTCATACTCTCAAAAGAAATAGGATGACCATCTTGCATTAACATAGCACCAATGCCCTTATCATTAGCATTGATTACAACCACAAAGAAAGGATGTGAAAAATCAGGTAATTATAACACATGTACATGAGTAAGTGCATATTTTAATGCAAGAAAATATTTCTCTTGAAGTTCAGTCCATTCATAAGGTTTGGTTTTCTTTAGAAGTTCAAGATTAAGGTAAAGTTCATTTTCCTTGAGCAAATTAAAAACAATTTCCAAGTGCTTTTCATGCTCTTCTTCAGACTTCCTAAAAACTAAGATATCATCAAAAAAGACAACCACAAAGTTTTGACTAAAAGTCACAGGAGCATTAGTAAGACCGAATGAAATTACTAAAAACTCAAAGTCTGAGTTTTAAAAGCAGTTTTATAGATATCTTGATCGGTCATTCTTACTTGATGATATCCATATTTTAGATCAATTTTGCTAAAGGTGCTGGCTCTCCTTAATTTGTCAAGTAGATCATCAACTCTAGGAATTGGAAATCTATTCTTGGTAGTTTCTTGTTGAGAGCCCTGTAGTCTATACACATGCCATAAGTACCATTTTTCTTCTTTACAAAAAGAACTGGTGCTCCATTTGGTGAACTACTTGGTCTAATGAGTCCTCGAGATATGAAATCCTTGATCTGAGACTGAATTTCTCTTTGCTCAAAAGGGTTAACTCTATAAGGTGCTCTAGAAGGCGATGCACTTCCAAGAATAATATCTATGATCCTCAGGATGTGCACTAGGTAGTCCAAGAGGTAACTTATTGACAAACTAATCAAAAAATTTAGAAAGGAAAGAGTCATGTGATGTATCTCTAGGAGATGGTTCTTTAGCACTAAGCTAGTTAGCCAAAATTAAGAAAGTTTTCTCCCTCTTCCTCAAAGCCCTCTTGGCTTGAGTATGGCTCAAATGTGGTTGATCCTTGCCTTAAAAATTCCTTGTAAATAAACATTCTTTCCATGGTGCATAGAAGACATTGTGTGTGTTGCATAATAAATATGTGGGTGTATTGATGTTGAAAGGCATAATCAATATGTGGGGTGTATTGATGTTAAAAAGGCATTCCCAAAATCATGTCAATACCATGCAAAGCTGCTACTAAGAAAGTATGTTCATCAGAAAATTATACAATAATCAATATGTGGGGTGCGTTGCATAATCAATATGTGGGGTGTATTGATGTTGAAAAGGCATTCCCAAAATCATGTCAATTATTGCATAAAGAAAAATTCTTCACTTTCTTAGTGCAATTATGCTTTTGATTTTGAAAGAAACCTTTACTTTAAAATGATAAGGAATCATGTCAAGATGAAGAGCATGTGCAACACGTTTAGAAATAAAATCATGTGTACCGCCATTGTCATGCAAGATTGTGATTTCTTTATCTTGAATTTTTTATTTCATTTTAAGTAGAGTGTGTGGTGGAAAAGAATGAGGATCAATGTTAGGAGTACCTTCTTGTTCACAATTAGCATTGAACTCGTTACCATTAGACTCTGGCTCATAGTCGTCATTGTAAGCATCATCATTGTCTCCGATGCCAATGTCTTCATTACCATCCACCATGTTAAGCTGAGGAATTGGCTTGTTGTTGTTGTTGTTGTGTTGCTTGGACACTTATCATCATAGTGTCCCTTTTGATGGAAAATGTAATATCAAAAGTTCTTCACTTTTTCATCTTGATTCGTCAAATTTGGAGCATCTTTGTTCTTTGGTTCTGCACTTGCTCCATTATTGTTTCCAATATTTACTTTGTTGTTGTTGAATTGATGGCTTCTTTGATCTTGACCCTTGTGAAAAGGTCATTTAAATGAAGAACGCATGTCAAAACCACTAGAAGATGTTGAAGCTTTGGAGAATTTATAAGTACAATTCTCCTGTTGGAACCTAGGCACACCATTCTTATTTTCACAATTCAAAGCAAAAGATTTAGCACAGGCAAGAGTATGAGGACAAAACATGTTAACGATTGCTCTAATCTTTGGATCCAACCCTGAAATAAACTTTCTTTTAAGCTTCTTTTCATGCACTTTTTCAATGGACTGCATTTGAATAAGGGCATTCCAAAAATTTTCAATGTAAGTTTGGACATTCTCCCCTTTCACCGTCTAAGTGTATCTCGATGCTGTCGGCGGGCAGAGGCTTTGGCTTTGTGTACCAAGGAGGTAGAAAGTGTTACTTACTTTCATGCTGAAAGTCCTCCCAAGTACAAGGTTTGTGTCGCCCATTCTTGGTAGCATTCCATAATAAAGCAGCATTCTAAATCAAATGATTTGCAAAGCACTTGGCCTTGTCTTTTTCAAAAAAATTCTCTCCCGCAAAATAGTCATCAAACTTGCTAAGTGCGTGTGTCCTTCTTTTCATCAAAATTTTGAAATGAGAAAGCCTTGCGAGTAATGCGAGATTCTTTCCAAGCCATTTGAGCATGTAAAGTTTCCTTGACTGCTCGACAAATAGATTCCTCTTAATATCATGCTTGTGCC
This sequence comes from Cibotium barometz, assembly GCF_041138505.1. Lineage (NCBI taxonomy): Eukaryota > Viridiplantae > Streptophyta > Polypodiopsida > Cyatheales > Cibotiaceae > Cibotium > Cibotium barometz. The sequence goes on along the minus strand of NC_141111.1, from coordinate 8,025,310 downwards.
GTTTTTGATGTTTTAATTGGTTTTCTAATGCAATTCTATGAGTGTGTCCATTGATTACTTGTGCTTGCAAAGGAATAAGTTGCCCTTGAATAGACGAGGATGCAAGAAAACTAGCCATAAATGATGAGAAATGAAGAAAAAAAGCAAAAGTTTAGAAATAATTATAGTAGTTCTCCCTCGTAATAATGATTATGAAGTTCATATGTGACCTGTGGAAAAATAGAAGAGTGATGCGGCCATCCAATGCAATCTCTAAAATATCTGAAAGTAGCGGTGATGAAGCATTGGAAGGTCATTTGGTGGAAATGATTATGAGTACTAGAAAATAATTTGAGCTTCAAAAGAGTGAATGGTGACCAATTTTGAAAATTTTGAAAACTTTGATTTGCTATAATTTTGTGTTTAGAACAAGTGTGGGATGTTGAAAATTTCTTCAGTTTGAAGCTCGGCCAAATTCATATAAATTTGGGCAATTTGTGAAAGGTTTTTAACTTAAAAGGGCTTTTGAATCTCCTCCTAACTTTGAAGCTTTTTATGAGTAAAAGAAGATGGGAGTTATGGAGACCATAGATTTCTGCAGGCTTACAACTACCATTTTGCAAATTCAAATCACTAGATCCTTGATGAAAAGGTGTAGAAAGGGTATAACTTTTATGCAAGAGACCATTCCGGATGCATCCAATGGATCAGATCGAGCTTTCTACACAATTTGCAAAATTCTAGGGCTCAAGAGAGTAGGCCGGCTGCACGCTTTTTCATTTTCTTCTTCCCTGCTAACATTTTTTGCCTTGTGTAGAAGCTATTGAATGGCATATACTTAGCCTTGTACTTGCCTTGTGTAGACTTTGTAGAAGCTATTGAATGGCATATACTTAGCCTTGTACTTGCCTTGAGTTTAGGCTTAAAGCTTGATTTGAATTCCTTTTTTTTTGGCCCTTCTTTTTGCCTTCCTCTTTCCTTCCCCGCAATTGTATTTCTAGCTTCCTTTTGGTCATGACGTGAAGAATTTGAAGCCCCTTCAGCCTTTTATTTTTTTTAAAAGAATCTCACTTCTTGTATTAAATATTTTTCACCTTCTCTCCACCCAAAGCTCTAATACCAGTGAGAGGAATTTGGATCTTGGGGAGACACATCACTTACTATCATATGGATCAAGACACAAACTTCAATTATTAACCTTGGACACGATACCATAAAACCATAATGAAAAATAAAACACATGAGAGAGTATTGGGTGCAATCTACCCCCCCAAGAGGCATCGACATCCTTCCACTTCTTGGGTATTTATGCCTTTATTAATAAAGATAGCCTACATGCCAAAAATAGTTACATGCTTTTGCGTGGGCTTGCCCTTTACAAAAGTAGGAGTTGCTTTTACCAAAAGCTTAGATAAATCCTTCCTATCTGAACCACTAAAGGAAAAATACATAAATAACCCCAAGGGCTAATTCATGTTCAACAAAAGCAATAGGTCCACACCCAAGTATAACAAAAGTGGGTCGCCAACAATAACACGCTAAATCACTACTATTATGTCCCAGCCATACAGGCTTACGAGCATAAAGCTTGTCAATCTCACCAACCTATAAGTTGTCCATTCAAACACATTACACATTAGCAACACATGCTAAAACTACACAACAACACAAGCATTAAATCTAACACTTAGTTCTAGCCATCCATAAATTCATATGCTCTACACATGGAATATTCGAAATCACCCAAGTGTCATGCTACAAACATAATGGTAATTAGGTGTCCCCAATTAGCCACAGAGGGGACGGACAGACAAACCATAACACTAAATGAGTTGAGAGAAACTGAGATGGAGGAGTGATTGAAGGGATAGTGGGGCACCATGGTGACTAGCACTAATACTTTTGTGGTAATGCAACAAGTCCTTGTATCAATGAACAAGTAAGAATTTTAACATTCTCTCTTCCTCTCACTCTCTCCCCTTAACAACATCAAACTTAGTTCACACAAAGACATACCTAGAATATACAGGTTATACGTATACATCATAAACAACATATACAACATATTACCTAAGCTCATCTACCTTGCCAAAAATAGGGCTTGTTAAGTCATGATTATATACAACTAAGTTCCAATTCATAGCCCTAAAAAGTATATAGTTGTGCAGAAAAACCAGAGTGCAGTTTTTGGTAAAATTGTGTGTTTGGCAAGATGTCAAATGATGGGATAACTCAGATTGTGGCTGAGAAACTTGATAAGAATAACTTCCATGCTTGGAGGTTCAGGTTGACGAATTTCCTGATGGAAAAGGGCTATTGGGACTACATAGAAGGTGAACATGAAGAGGCACCGGCGGAGATACCGGACATAAATCCTACTGCTGCTGTGCAGATGTGAAAGAGTTTAAAGATTGGAACCAAGGAGCCAGGAAAGTCATGTATTGGCTCTCCATTAGTATACAGGACACCATGATTGGGCACATTCAGGATGCCAAGTCCCCCAAGGAGGTGTGGGACACCTTGGTAAAGCTCTATGAAACAAATACCAAGGCACGTAAGATACAGTTGAAGAATGAACTTCATACTGTGGAGAAAAAGAGCATGTCTGTGAATGACTATGCGCTGAAGATAAAGGGTATTGTGGAATCCCTTGCATCTATTGGTGTATCAGTAGATGATGATGACAAGGTGGAAGTCTGTCTACGTGGTCTCGGGCCACAATACAAGGCATTCAAGATGTCCATTCAGACTCGGGAAAACATTCCCAACTTTACAGATTTGGTGTCTATGCTGATTATCAAAGAGAAGAGCTTGGGTGAAGACCAACAGTCTTCACAAAGCAAAAATAGTTGAGAGCAACAAGCCTTCTACACGGGTTCAGGAAGAGGACAAGGTAGAGGAGGCCATGGACGCGGTCAAGGAGGTGGCCGAACAGGTAATCAGAATTATGGCCAGCAACAACAGTCCCAGAATCAACAACAACAACACGCAGGTGGAAGAGGCAAATTCAGAGGCAGGGGGAGTCAAAGAGGCCGTGGAAATTGGTAAAGGCAATATAATGATGCACGTGAATGCTATTATTGTGGTAAGCCTAGACATGTGCAGGCAGAATGTTATAAGAAGCAGGCTGACATGAAAAATGGGAAAGTGCAGCAAAACAACTATGCATCCTCAAGTAGAAATAATGAGGATAATGAAAGGTTGTTCGTTATGCAGCATGTCGTGAATGCCATGTCTGAAAATGTTGATGCAGCACAAAAAGATAATGTATGGTATGTGGATTCAGGCGCTTCGAACCACATGCGAGTCATGGAGAGTGGTTCAAGGAGATGAAAAACCCGGAAAGACCAGGTTTTGTGGAAACAGGGGATGACACTGGTCATCCAATTGCCCGTGTTGGAGATGTGCCATTGTCTATACAGGATGGCAAAGTGAAGTACCTTGCAGATGTACTTCATGTATCGAACATAACAAAGAATCTGGTTTCAGTTGGCTAGATGATTGAGCAGGGTTTGCAGGTTCGGTTTAACCCTGATGGTTGTTATGTTGAAGATTTTAAAGACAAGTGCAGGTTGGTTGCAAAAGGCAACAGAGTGGACAGAATGTTTACATTGAATGTAGACATGCCTGAAATGAGTGTTGCGATGTTTGCAAACGGTTCAGGAATTGTTGCAGACACAGACATTTGGCATAAAAGAATTGGACATGTGAATGTGCAGAGATTGAAGTCTATGCAGACTAAAGGAATTGTGACAGGGCTGCCAAAAATTTAAAGTGGAAGGTATGCAGAAAATATGTGAAGCATGCCAATTTGGGAAGCAAACAATGCATGTGTTTCCACGTAACAGATATGTGAGCAGAAATGCACTAGATGTTGTGCATTCAGATGTATGGGGTCCTACGAAGACATGATATCTATGGGAGGCTGCAGGTATTATGTGACTTTCATTGATGACCACACAAGGAAAGTGTGGGTATATTTCATGAAGGAGAAGAGTGAGGTGTTCACTCACTTTCAGAATTTCAGAGTTTTGGTTGAAAAGCAAACAGGGAAATATGTAAAGTGCCTAAGGTCAGATGGAGGGGGAGAGTACTTCTCCAATGAGTTCTCTGAATTTTTGAAGAAGAATGGTATTCGGAGACAGTTTACATGCAGATACACTCCGCAGCAAAATGGAGTTAATGAGCGGAAAAACAGGCACATTGCTGAGATTGCGTGAGCACTGATGGAAGAGAAGAATATGCCGCATAGCTATTGGGCTGAGGCTGTTTCTACAGCAGTATACATCATGAACAGGACTCCAACTGCAACCATACATGATGTAACTCCATAGGAGAGGTTTACTGGCAAAAAACCAGATTTGTCTCATCTGAAAGTCTTTGGATGCATTGCATATGTGCATGTGCCAGATGAGCTAAGAACTAAGCTGGATCCAAAAACTGAAAAATGTGTGTTTATTGGATACTCCCTTGAGCAAAAGGGATACAGGTGTTATAATCCTGCTACACGTGAGTTGAGGGTAAGCAGGGATGTTGTCTTTGATGAGATGAGCAGCTGGTATGCTGCTGAAAAAGAAGCTGTTGGGGCTGATGTGAGTGGAAGTGTGGTTGCACAGAATGCAGGTCAGCAATCACAGTCTTTGAGTGGACCAGGAGAGTCCTCATCTAGTGGGTCTATTGATAGACCATGGAGTGGTAGGCTGCGTCATAATACCAGTCCTGCAAATGTGATTAGTACATCATGTAAAGGAAAAGAGAAAGTGGTTGAGTCCCTTGGTATGCCTGACATTTTTGCAGGGCATTCTCATGTTGATGGAGAGTCTAGTGGCTCAGATATGAGCCTTGATGAGGAGCTTGGGATCCTAGCTATGAGAACACTTGGTGTAAAGAAGGCTATGGAAGCCATGAATGAAAAGCTACGAAGATCAGGGAGAGTGAAGAACCCTATGCAGAGATTTACATGTGATGGTTATGTGGCACATCACTATGCATATATGGCAAAGGTTGTGCAGGTTGTAGAGCCCACATGCATTGATGAGGCTGTTGGAAATGTGTGTTAGGAGAAAGCTATGGATGAGGAGATGGATGCACTATATGGAAATGAAACTTAGGATTTAGTGCAATTGCCTGAAGGCAAGAAAGCCATTGGATGCAAGTGGGTGTACAAAGTTAAACATAACAGTGATGGAAGCATAAACAGGTACAAGGCTAGATTGGTAGCCAAAGGATATGCGCAGATATATGGGATTGATTATGAGGAAACTTTCAGGCCAATTGCCAAGATGGCAACGGTGAGAGTTGTGATAGCAGTGGCTGCATCAAAGCAATGGTCTTTACATCAGATGGATGTAAAGAATGCATTCTTGCATGGAGATTTGCAAGAAGAGGTGTATATGAGGATGTGGGTCACCCCGAGTATGTTTGCAGTTGAAGAAAGCCTTGTATGGCTTAAAACAAGCACCAAGAGCATGGTCTGACAAGATTTCTGAATATCTTGTCACTATTGGCTTTCATGTAGCCAATGCAGATTTCTTGCTGTATGTGAGACATGGTGATAGAGGGGTTGTGCTTGTTGTCATCTATGTAGATGACTTGATCATTACGGGGGACCATGATGCAGAGATCTTTGATGTAAAGATCTTACTTAGACAGAAGTTCGAGATGAAGGATCTCGGGGAGCTCAGATATTTCTTGGGCATTGAGGTGATTAGGTCACCACATGGTATTAGATTACTGCAGAGACAGTATGGCTTGGACATGTTGTCCAAGTATGGTATGACAGGCTGTAAGCCTATTTCCGTGCCATTGGATCAGAATGGCAAGTTAAGTGCAGATTCAGGAGAGATCTTGGAGGATCCTACTATGTATAGGCGCATAGTAGGAAGTTTGATCTACATGACGATCACCAGACAAGATTTGAGCTATGCTGTTGGGTTGGTGAGTCAGTTTATGCAGGTTCCACGGAAATCGCATTTCGATGCAGTGAGACGCATACTGAGGTATGTGAAGTCTACTTTGCATTGTGGACTATTCTATGAGACTGGGACAGAGATATGTGTACATGGGTACACAGATGCTGATTGGGCTGGTAGTATCTCAGATAGAAGATCTACTAGTGGATTCATGTTTTCTTTGGGGAGTGCTGCTGTGACTTGGAGCAGCAAGAAGCAGCCCAACCTCTTTGACATTCTTTTGCGCTTGGGCTCTAGTCACTACTCTTAGCGACACTAGTTCATTCTCCTCCTTAGATGTCGTGGGTGATGGAATCACTTCAACATAGTTGAGGGGCGCTTTAGCTTTTTGTGCTGCTGGATCTGCAAGCTTCAACAAGCAATCCTTTGGTAGATGGTCAATGCTACACCCTTGGCAAAACCTCTCTATAGGTGGAAACGTAGATGTTGTGCCTATGTTAGCTAAGAGGGGTCATTTCTTGTTTGGACATTCTCTCGCCCAATGTGGTCCACCACATTCGTAGCATGGTCCTGTTTGTTACGTGGGGTATAGTCTCTTTGTAGGATATGGTCCTGGATAACCTTGAGTCTTGGTTGGCTGAGATCCTATAAGCATCAAAGAGCTTGGGTCTCCATTAAAGTCATGAACTAGGCTTGGTCCGGTTGGGTTCTCAAAGTAGGGTTCGACAAGAGGATGCTCCACTTCGATGTAGCATGGTTGAGAGCTAACCATCTCCATACCTAATTCAGGATTCTCATATTCCACATATCTAAAGGAAGCTGTGCTGCCAGGTGGAGGTAGCACCGGCCATGCTTGCTCTTGAGCAACTAAGGTTCTCTCATGGTTCACAACTTGCTGTCTAGGTGCAGGGTTGTTTGCTTGTTCCCTTTGTATCCTGGCAATGTGATTGCAGTCCGAAGTCACATGTGTGTAGTTCCATTTACAAAGCTGGCACCACTTCTTTGTTGGTTGATTTCCAACCAATGGTGAAAAGGTGGGCACTGCTCGGTTTTATGGCTACCTCCACATCCTCCACAGACGTAAGGGCCTGCAGGTATAGTATACATGTATGATGGTTGGGGTCGGTAGGAAGGTCTGTAGTATTGCCCCATCTTTTTCAATACTATCTCGGCAATCTGATCTGGATTAACTAATGGCACACTAGAGTCAGAGCCCTTCCCAGAGCTACGTTTATCATCCGGATGACTATCTTGGTTTCCCATGCCAGTCATGTCAAAGTTTTCATCATAATCCATGGCATCCATGCAACACTCATTGAAGATGACATGCTTCTTTGCGTACAAGTGAGCGTGAAGTGTCTTGTTTCGTAAGCCTTCCAGGAAGATAGAAATTAATCTTCCTTGGCTTGGCTTCTCATCGTCAGGGCATCGATTGATGTACTGCTTTAGCCTATTTACGCAATCTCGCACTGATTCTTGATCTTTTTGCTTAAATAAAGGCGTAAATTTGAGCTACTGCATTGTGCTTAATTTCCATTTTTGAAAATGCAGCTATAAAGCTCTTTTCCAGCCCATTGAAAGATCGCTTTGCCTCAGGCTCTAAAGTCTGAAACCATGATAAAGACTTACTCTCTAGCGTCAAGCCAAATCCTTCGATTTGTGTATGCATATCCGTGACTTGCTCCGCATGTATAGCTTGCTTAAAAGCTGCTATATGGTCATATGGGTCTCCGGATCCGTCATACTTCTTGACAAGCTTTTGCAGTGTAGATGGTCTCACTTTTCTAGAATATTCATCGTCATGTCTCCTATATGAGTCTCGACCTCTAAATCTAGGCTCTTCAAATGTCAGTTCACTTGGTCTATGGGGTTCTCTTGGAGGTACATATCCACTTGCTCGTGGTCTTTCTTCTCCCCTAGATTCTCTAATAGCCCCGGGTCTCCTCGTAGGATCAATCGTTGGAAAGACTGGTCCTTGAGCAGTTGTTTGCATGGAAGGTGCTGGTCGAGCCACACTTGGGGTTCTAGCCCATGGTGGTGCTAGTGTTTCTCCTCGAAAGGCAGATTCATCTGGACGTGCCGTGTCTAAGGTAGACACCTCAGTGAAAAGGGGCCTTCCTTTCCATGTCATTTCCCTAACCTCTGGCCATTCAAGGGTTCTAAAGTCATTCCCCCATCTATCATGAACACGCTTAGTGAAACCTTTTAGATGCTCTACAATTATTGTATGCGTGACTGGAAGCTCTACGCTCGGGTGCTTAGTGGTTGCATAGTAGGTTTCTACCACATCCCTATACACCTCTTTAATTGGGTCATCCTGATAGATTTTAACTACTGGAATTTCTTTTACTATGTCCCATGGGTTTTTCTTGGTCTCTTTTTCTTTTCCCGTTTTTCTATCCTCCCAATTCCTGTTGAAAAACAATTCTTCAAGTAAAGAAATGGGCGTACTAGGTCTACGCGATGTTCTTGGCACATTTGGGTCCGATGGAAGCTCCTTCTTCTGCTTTGCTTGTGCGCTAGGTTGAAGTACACCCAAAGCATCCACTTGTTCAGGATTTTTGGTAACCTCGTAGCGTACTCCATTTCTACCCATGTACATATCATCTTGGTAGTTTACCCATGGTGTTGGTTCAAATGTAGAATGAATGTCTGCAATTTTAACAACACTGACTCATTGGATCTTTGTAGATCTCACCACCATGCGCGTTTGTATACAAGAAATGGAGTCTCATGTTGTCAATCAACTCCCCATCTAGGATTTCAAATGGATTAGCAGAATCTGCCATACCAATGGGTGTGGATGGTCTATTCATGCCAAATGACTCGTTTATGTCCATTGAAATATCACTCTCGGTTCTTGAGAGGCTCTCTATTTGAGACTCCGAAGATGTCTCGAGAATGCTCTCCAAGTTGCCAACAACCGATTGAGTGCCGCTCCCTTGAGTGGTTACCCTAGATGGTGCACTAGTGTTACGTCCCCCTAGTATTGTTCCCGAGCGTAGGTTCATATGCTATTTTTAGCACGTTGCAGTGTCCAATTTTTGATTTTTTTTCTTTTTTTTAAATATATATATATATATATATATATAAACCCTACCTAACCACTAAATACAACTAACATGAATATGTGTGTAACTATCTATTTTTTTATTTTTTTATTATTTTTCTTTATTTTTTTACTTTTTTACTAATTACACAAAAATACGAATTATGCTAAAAAATACTAATTATGCAAATTACACTAATTATGCAAAAAAATTACAAAAATTTAAAAAAAATACAGAATATGCAAGAAATATGGACTCAAAATAAAACACATAATTTACAGAATTTTTCTTTCTTTCTTTCTTTTCTTTTCTCTTTTTTTTTTTAAAAATATTTTTATTTATTTTTATTATTTTATTGTTTTTTTCTTTTTCTTTTTATTATTTTTAAAAAAAATATAAAAAAACATGAAAATTAACAAAAATTTAAAATTTAAAATTTAAAAATTAAAAAAATACTAACCTTATCTTCGACACCTTATCCTCGCGAATCGTGCGCCGTTCGCTCCTCCTTTGCTTCCTCGCCCTTGCTTCCACACCGGGCCTCTCCAGTCTTCGTCTGCTCTGCAGTCACACCGGCCACTCCTCAGCTGCTCTGCTGCAGCCACCTTCAGCCTCTGCAGCCTTCGCTTCCAGACCCCGCTCTCTCTTCAGCCTTCGCCGGCACAGGCGCCCTCTTCCGCAACGACTCCTTCCTCCTCCTCTGCCCGCTCTGGAGCTTCTTTGCTTCGGCCTTCAGCGGCCACCTACCCACGTGACCCCGTGTGCTTACTAAGCACCTAATAACAAATATAAATGCCTTAATGAGATCATCTATTCACTCTCAAAAAGCCCTCCCATAGGAAGAGGATCAAGAAACTTTGTGGTAATGAGTGTCCCTTCCCAATTAAAGTTTTCTAGTTTTGGATTTCATAGGATAGGAAGAGAGATTCCACACTAGTGCTAACCCTAAGCCTAAAAACAAAAAGAATTTTGTGGTAGTAATGCAAGATTCTCAACCGGTTAGTCTTCTCCCCGACAGCGGCGCCAATGGAGAGACGGAAGACTCTCTCACTTGTAGCATGAGTAGTATGATCCGTGTGTAGCTCAATCCAATGGGATTTGCATCCCTTTCGAAGCTAGGGATTCAACCGTACCAGTGCACAAAAGCTTATCCACGAATGGAGAAAATGCTATGAACACCACTACCTTGACATAGACTTTACACACACAAGCTCAATCTTGCCATTGCTCATTCACTCATCATCCCACTCATTCATGCATCCAATACAAGAAGAAAGCTAAGCTAATGCATACACAAGCTCAAAGCATACTTCATTCTCAAGCACTTACTTCCCTAGCATGCACACAAACCTTGAAGCTTAATGGAACTTGAAATAAACATGTATTCTCAATCACTACTCAAGCAATGCCTTGCCCATGGATAAGCTACAAGCTATGGAAAAGCTAAAGCTTGAATCCACTACCACACAAAGCCTAATAAAGAATCCACAAGCATCAACAAAGAAGCATGCACACTAGAGAATAGAGATGAGAAGAGAGAAAAACATCATCTCATTGCATTGAATAGAAGAGCATTGCTCATACAATAGTGTAGATGGGGAGAGAGAAGAGCTTGCACCTCTATGAACAAGAGGGAGAGCTAGTCTCAAGAGAGCTCAAGCATAAGTTTAGCCCAATGTGTCCATAAGCTCTCAAATGAGCCACTTTTTATACTAAAACTCCTAAAACTCCCAAAACTTCCCATGTGGGATTATTCTCAAGCCCACTCCCACACTCACCTACAACTTGGAACTTTTTACAAGAGCCCTAAATAAGAATGTCAAGTCTCTTGTTTTCCTGCTTGCATCTTTGTGTTGCATCCTTACATTGATCACCACTTATCACGCAACAGAGGTTTGGTGAAAAGATCAACAAGCCTGTCCTAAGAAGGAAAATACTCCAAAGAAATGATGCTATCAACGAATAACCACCTCACGAACAAAGTGAAAATAAACCTCAATACGTTTTGGTTCGACCCAAACTTCCAATAGTAGCAATCTTAGCCCTAAGCTCTACATTGCCAAGCTCTTTTAGTCAATAAAAATAAAAAAATGTCTTCATAGAGTGAGCTTGGTTCATGCTAAATCTGCCCATTGGAGCTTAATGCCTCCCATAATGGCAATGAAGCAAAGGGGCTCCAATTAGAGCCACTATGCTTATGAAGAAATGGCAATGAAACAAAGGAATTGGATCCCCTATGCTTATGAAGCAATGGCAATGAAGCAAAGGGGCTCCCATTAGAGCTCCTATGATTCATTGCCATTATGGGTCTTCAAATTTTTCTTAAAAAATGCTCTGTGGGGAGGCTACAATGGCAATGAAGCAAAGGGGCTCCCATTGGAGCCCCTATGCTTCATTGCCATTGCTTCATAAGCATAGGGGCTCTCTCAGCCACGTTAAGATGAACCATGTATGCCACATAGACTTTTAAAAAAAAAAGCTATGTGGGGAGGCCGCGTTGAGCTTTTTTTTTTGGAACTCCCATAGCTTCATTGCCATTTTGGCATTTAAAAAATAAAAAAAATGCTCTATGGGGAGGCCGCACACACCAATGCGGCCTCCCCACAGAGCATTTTTTTTAAATTAAAAACCCTAATTACACCCTCTCTCACCATTACATTTTAATCCCTTCAACAAAAACATCATGGACATATCCACTGATTAGAGCAAGAAACCATGGAGAAGATAACACATTAGGGTTTTTCTTTGTTTTTAAGCCCTCTGGTGGTGGGCAGGCCGTGTGGCCAGAGGGCTTTTTAAAAAATTTTAAAAACCCTAATGTGTTATCTAACTGCCTCTCTCACCTTCTTTCACTATAGCAAAGGAAAAAAAAGGCCCAGTGGGCCCACGGGGTAATTTTTTTGTTTTTTAAAACCCTAATGTGTTATCTACCTGCTTCTCTCACCCTCTTTCACCATAGTAAAGAAAAAAACACCCTGTGGTGGGTGGGCAGGCATCTCGCGGCCTGCTACCCACAGGGTGTTTTTTTTTAAATTTTCTTGGCTTGGAGTCCAAGCCTTAGTGAGAGAGGGTGAGAGGGAGAGCTTGAAGGAGGGAGCTCTTCACAAGAAAAAAGAAGGAAGAGCTTGAGGACAAACCTGGACATGAGCTTCTTTGGTGCCATCAGTGCTTCTTACAAGAGAAAATGAGGAAAAGAGTTTGAAAAATCTCAGGCCAAGAAGAAAGAAGATATTTGTGTAGAGCCCTAGTGCTTGAAGGAGGGAGCTCTTTACAAGAAAAAAGAAGGAAGAGCTTGAGGACAAACCTGGACATGAGCTTCTTTGGTGCCATCAGTGCTTACAAGAGAAAATAAGGAAAAGAGTTTGAAAAATCTCAGGCCAAGAAGAAAGAAGATATTTGTGTAGAGCCCTAGTCAAAAAGAAAAGAAACAATAGGTTAAAATCAAATTGATATCTGAGTTAAAAATGAAAAACCCAAAAAGTTGAGAAATTTGTTCTTGTTAGTTGAGATGCATAAATTTTCTGAACGTTTCTTTTATGATTGCTATGTGCGAATCTGGCGTTATGATAGAGAATATCAAGGAATGTAAATACATTTAATGCTATTTACAGCTTGAAAATTATAAAGATAAGTTTTTCGGAGCCGTGCTTTAAAATTTGCTTTAAAAAAATCTAATTTCAGTATATGTTAATCCAATTATGGATTAACAACATGATCCTCAATTAAGAACATTAATAAGTGTCATGAAAAGGCACTACAAAGGTTGTACATTATGAGATATTGGCCACCCAAGGCCTAGTAAGTAAGTTTTGGGCGCCCAAGTGTGAATAAGGGCCAAATGTATATAAGGCATTTTCTCATAATGTAAAGACACAATCCCCTTTGTGCTATTGAGAGCTCTCCCCTTGTGACTCGAGAGATATTGAATGGGTGACAACATTCTAGCATTGTGCCTTTTTCATGCTTGTGTGAGAGAGTGTGAGAGAGAGTGATTGGCCTATGTGATGGTGTGAGCGACTCCACGGCGGTGACAGTGTGGAGGTGGAGCTTGGAGTTTGGAGCTTGACAAGAGAGCTTGGAGGCCTCGCCTCCAAGCTTGACAAGAGAGCTTGGAGGCCTCAAGGGACTTGAGATGGAAGCATTGGTAAGTACCCTATGATGGTTGTGATCTATTGCTCATCCATTAGGTGAATGTGTAGAGTTCCCTCTTGGAGGTGTGGTAGTCCATAACATTTTTGGCATCGCTACTGGGAAAACGCCTTTGTTTCTTCCATCCTCTTTAAGCTCCCATTGCATAGGATTCATTATTGCCTTTACATTCTGGTAGTGCATTGTGTGGAAAATAAAGGGATAAGGTATGTGTGGTAGAAAAAACGATATGGGTTATGATGTTGTGTATGTTGTGGTGGAGTAGTTTCGGAAAGGATTCACTGGTTATTCTTGATAATTTTGATTTTCGTATCATTGAAAACACCAATGTGAAGGAGCATGTTAGATATGGTTTTCTTCCTTTTCCAAAAAATTCATAAAAATCAAAAACATAAAGGACCATTGATTGAGCCAGGAACTTGCATTTCATTCCTTAGGAGTGGCACAATCTAATTGTCATCATTTGGATAAGTATTATGCACCCAAAATCACAAACTGCCAACGCGGGGAGTTCCATGTGAAAGTGCAACAAAGTCGTTCATGCGCTAAACCATTTTCTGCAGTTTCATGCCACGAATCGCTCACATAATCAATGCCGTGATTATCACCGAAAATCATGAGATTACCTTCCAAAAATAGAAAACCCTATCCTAACATCGCTGACACGGTGCAATCCGCCAAAATTTTGAGCACATGAAAGTTCAGTAAACCGTTCAGGGCATGAACCATTTTTGAAGCGGTTCACGGTGTGAAACCCTTATTGTTTCACGATGTGAAATTTTTCCTGGCTGCAGATTCACGTGTAGGCCAAACCGACAGATAGACAATACCAAGGCTGTGAGGGTCGGCTAGGAAAGCGACTTCGACTAAAAGAAGGAATTTAACCCTAAGGTGGATAACGTTCGAGCACGTGAAAGTGCAGGAAAACCATTCATGCCATGAACCATTTCCTCTAGTTTCACGATGTAAAACATTCTCTGCTATTTCACGGCTCCTGAACACAGCGATAGAATCAGAAGTGAAATCAATTTGGTTGGATTAATAGCTTATCAAATCGTATATACATGCAGCGATAGAATCAGAAGTGAAATCAATTTAGTTGGATTAATAGCTTATCAAATCGTAAAACATTCTCTGCTGTTTCACGGCTCCTGAACAGAGCGATAGTATTAGAAGTGAAATCAATTTGATTGGATTAATAGCTTATCAAATTGTATATACATGCACTTAAATCTAGAAAACTCATCGGAGACGATCTTACGCCTGATGAGAGTGCATCGAATCACCCAGGAACTTCCTACCAAAGAAGTGTGGGATCAGGACATTACGCAAGCACACACTTGAGTGTTTTGAGAAACCTGACTACCGCTGAAACTAGTAGCAAAGAATCCATGGTGAGGTACACTAGGTTTGGGGGAGAGGATAAACCACATTCCCCAACCAAGTCCGTTGGGATCATTGATATCGCTCGGGGATTTTTTGGTCTCCAAACCAGTCATGAGATGAAGAAGCGCAATCTACGGGCATGGGTTCGTCAACTAGCTCTAGACTCGGTCCAAGACAAGAAGTGCCATTCCAAACGTTGAATTCTAGGCTGTCGAATACTGGCACCCCTCGAATTAGATGAGATATGGAAAGTGCGGCTAGGACGAGTCAAATATTCTTTCCCACCACCGAGGAAGTGGAATTAGACCTCTAACGAAGTGAGGTAGAATGACAACTCTCCGAGAATTGACCTTAAGGAAACAAGAGCTTGATACTCGTAGGACAAGAGCTGAGAGAAAGGAGACAGGAAGTGTTAACCCACTCCAACCACGAGGAAAGGAACCTGAAATAGTTACAGGTAGAAGTTAGGGAGAAATTCCGAACTTGGGACCCATCAATGAGGAATCCAGAATGGAGGAAGGGTTTACAACTAGAGAAGAAGAGGGTAACCTAGCTAACATGGCACAGTAGAAGTAGAGGCCCGACTTTATACCAAAAAGGATATTGAGCTAATGATCAATAACCCTACATTCCTACAAGACATGGAGCTCTTAATTATACAAAGATGAAAAGAGGCAACTAACAGCAGGGAATCCCACCAAGGTACCGCAACTAGACCATTCCATGAACCCGAGATACCTAGAAGAGCCAATACAGGTAAGGAACAAGGTCTAGGAAGGGGGGAGCAATTCCCCAAAGGCCTAGGAACGATCTAGCCATGGACCTTAATGTTGCCACAAGGGCAGACCTGTTAAATATGGCAGCCAACCAGCAGCGGGGGATGGTCAGGGAACTAGGCTCTACTCTAGAACCCCGACCTTCCCAGATGAAACCCCATATCATTTCAAAACTTGTCCAAAAGTTCTCTAGGGATGGGGATGGGGATCCTATCCAACATGTAGAGATTTTTGAATCCACATGTGAAACCTGCGGACCGGTCAGTGATGTGACAACAATGATACATGCCTTCTCGCTAACCTTAGAGGGAAAATCTCATCAGTGGTTCCGAACCCTTAAGCCTGAGGATAAGGTTAACTTCACAAGGTTAAAGAATATTTTTGTGCCCAGTTTTGCCCAAGTGGTGAGACAGATGGAGCCCTGAGGCAGAGTTACATAACATTAAACAAAAGGAAGATGAGTCAATGAGAGACTATGTCTCTCGTCTGAAGCACTTAAATTCAAGGTGCAAACTTCAAGAAAGGTTGACAGATGATCAATTATTTTCTTGTTTCTGGAGGGGGGTTAGAGACTATAAAATTCATGATTACCTGGTACTAGCCCGACCAGCTACTCTTGATGCATGCTGCAAATTGGCAATTGAATATGAAGATAATATGTTAGAATTGCCGCCACAACCCGAAGATGTTAAAACATCTGCAGCCACGACTTCGCGTGTCTCGAGTCACCAAGAAATTGGAGCTCGAAGTAAGCAAGTCAGAAACATGATTGTGGATGAGCTCACTAATGCCATATTAGAAAAATTGGAGCTCGAAGTAAGCAAGTCGAAAACATGATTGTGGATGAGCTCACTAATGCCATATTAGAAAAATTAAAAGTCACGGAGGGAAGAGAAACATGAAGACCATTCATGAGGGAGTCCAAATTGGTGCATGATTGGGCCTTGGATCACGTGTATGTACGTAGGGATTCACAAATCTTAAAGATTGGCCTAAGAACATGGAAAGCCCACCCCATGGAGGGGCAGTTGTTTGGTAACAACTCGGTCACACAGAACGAACAACTTCTATATAGATATGCCAACCCATAGAGGAAGATTCCAAGGATGAAGCAGAGAGGAAAATGTACGCATCACTACCCCCTCCAGACTTCAGTGAAAATTAGATGCATGTGTCTACCATTGATGTAATGCAACCCAAGGGAACCCAGTATTTGGAATCTGGAACCTCTATCTGCATGGTTAATTGGTGTGGCAGATCATGGATGAGGACTTAGGAGGAGAGACATCGAGTACAGAAGGTACCGTAGCACGAAGCCATACCAGTACTCAGTGCCTCAGATGATGGCTGAAACAGAAATGATATATAGCCCGACGAAACGCCTTATTTTATGAAGGAAACCCACGGATGCCTAGTGGCTGAGTTACCTTGAGGCCACTAAGGTGCACGATGAGTTCTCAAAGGACTGGGGCGAGGAGTTGAGTAAAATATCGTTGGAAGGAAGGCACAAAGAGAAAATCATCCTTCAAGAACCCGATGCACCCAAGCTTACAAAAGCAAAGTGCCAAAAACGCAACAAAGCCCTAGCATAGGCAGAGCCTGAGGCTAAAAAGATCATGGCAAAAGCCAAAAGTGATAATGAAGACAAGCCAGACTTACTTTCAATATTCGACCATTTCAAGAACTTTACGGTTGATGGAACAGAGAGTTGTCTAGTTGACAGCTACTAGGGTGAAAGAGGAGGGGCTCTCTGCATCATACGATGTCTAGTTGACAGGCTAGTAGGGTGAAAGAGGAGGGGCTGTCTGCATCATACGATGGCCCAAGCAGAAGTCAAGTAGGTTGATATTGTGGGACTAGGGGAAGAAGCACAGCCTGTATACATTGCTAAAGATTTGTCTTCTATAGAGGAGGAGGAGCTTATTGTTCTCCTCAAGGAATATAAGGATTGTTTCGCTTGGAATTACAAGGAAATGAAGGGGGTGGTACAACATATGATTCCAATCATGGAAGGTTCAAGACTGGCCAAGCAGAAACCATACCAGATGAATCCTAAGTATGTAGCAATTGTAAAGGAGGAAATTGCTGTTGACTTTTAGTATGAGATCGAACATACGGATTGGTTGTCACCAATTGTGATAGTGCCTAAAAAGAATGGAAAACTGAGAGTATGTGTCGATCTTAAAAAAGTAAATATAGCCACTCGAAAGGACCATTACCCATTACCTTATACCGAATGTGTGTTGGAAAGAGTGGCTGGGAGGGAAGCGTACAGCTTCTTGGATGGTTTCTCCGGTTACAATCAGGTGTCCATAGTGCCAGAAGACCAACATGAGACAGCCTTCAACACAATGTGGGGGACATTTGCTTATAAGGTTATGTCGTTCGGTCTCACAAATGCCCCTGCAACCTACGGTTGATGTGCATAGCTTTCAAGGACTACTTGCAAAAGTGGTTGGAGGTATTCATTGATGATCTATGTGCGCATTCTTGATGGGAAGATCATCTGGCCTGCTTGAGGAAAGTGTTCGAGCGTTGTCGATTATATCGTATATCACTAAACCCCTTGAAGTGCCAGTTCTGGGTCAAGCATGAGGAATGGTATACCACTAATGATAGCAAGGTCAAACTGATCTTGGAGTTGCCACCACCTACCAACTACAAAGGAGTGCAAAGGTTTATGGGCCATGTGGGATATTAGAGAGGATGAATTCGTAACCATATTGGAAGAGTCTCATTCAGGAATAGCAGGCGGGCATTTTGCTGGAGAAATTACAGCTCGAAAAAGGCTTCAAGCAGGACTATGGTGGCTTACATTATTCGGGGACACCATGGGGTTCATCAAAAGATGTGAGGAATGTCAATGTTTCACTATTCCAGAATAGAAGAATGCCGCTAATCCTCATCATCGTAAGGGCAACCATTTGAGAAATGGGGGATAGATTTTGTGGGACCGATTAGTCCAGCGGCACATCCATCCCAAGTTTGGTACATAATCGTGGCCATGGACTATTTCACGAAGTGGGCGGAAGCCAGACAAGGAAAGTTGATGTGCGAACAACTACAAAATTTGTATATAAGCAAATCATATCGAGGTTCGGCTGCCCATTAGAATTAGTGAGTGATCGTGGCTCACATTTTATCAATGAGGTGATTAATCATTTACTTGTTGGATTCTTAGTGATCCATCAAAAATCATCACCTTACTATCCACAAGCCAACGGTCAAACAGAAAGTACCAACAAGATTTTGTGTACTATCTTGACAAAAACATTGGTGGAAGCAAATCAAACAGATTGGGAGCATAAGCTAACAGCAGCTCTCTGGGCCTACCGCACATAATATAAGGTATAGCGACGCATATACTCCTTTTGGTCTAGCTTATGGTGTTGAAGCGGTTATGCCCATGGAATACCTAGTCCTCCCAAGCTTAAGAATTGTCGTACAGGGGCGTCTAACTAAGAATGCATTAGCTGAAAGGCTAATTGACTTGGAAAACATGGATGAGACTAGGTTGATAGCATCACATGGGCTCATGGTCGAAAAGTTACGTAGGAAACATTGGTTTGATAAAAACCTTAAGCAAAAAGAACTAAAAACGGGGGACCTTGTCCTCATGTATAGTGTGGGAAATGCCAGGAAAAAGAAACTTAAATACCGAGGCCTGGGACCATTCCGAGTATCGAAAATCACACCACAGGAATCTGTCTGAATAGAAACAATTAACGGCATCCAAATGGAGGGTTATGTTAATGGGAGTAAACTAAAAAAATATTTTGGACCATTGACCCAAGAGATGCTCTTGCAAGAACATCTCTTAAAACAATAGAAACAACTTGCAAAAAGAAAAAATCCAGCAAGCGTGAGAAGAAGCTAAGGCTAGGCAAGTCAAAGCTAAAATGCATAAAGGCCCGATACATGTCAACATGGCTTCCGTAACCCTTGTGGATGAAAGGGATCTAAACATTGGGCGGCCAGCACAACTTAAGTTGGGACTCACAATAGCTACTAAGGGCATTGCCACAAGTATTGCATTAATAGATATAGGGTCAAGATCTCATATGATACTTGGGTAGCCTTAGAAAAACCACACCTTAAAACCACGGATGTGCAAGTTTGTAGTGTGTACACCTGAAAACCACAAAGGCCGAGGGGTATTTTAATGTTAATATTTCCATCAGTAAATAATTCCTTGGTTGGAAACGTGTTTGTGATGCCTACAGATACAATGGAGGAAGAGATGATCGTAGGATGATCCTGGATCTGTGCCAGCAAATGCAATATCCAATGGGAAGAAAGAACAACATTGTTGAAGCATAGGTGAGAAGGTCATGTCCGTACTTTTATGGAACTCGACAAACCAAGGGAAGCAAATCAATGCAAAGGCAACACCTCAGAAAACAGAACCCGCACCCATTTCGCAGAGCTTGCCTACACAATACCCAACATACAAGGGTACACATAAATGGGTGCTCAAGAATCAACTTAAGGATCAACCAGATAGGAAGGACACAATGAGTAATGTAAGGATTGAGGGGAAAACACAATTCAAAAGTCTGACATTGCCAACACCTTGTTGAAAATACAAGTGAATAGGGTGTGTGTGGGAACAAGCCCTTGGTTAGAGGCTATAAAAGAAGATGAGTAAATGTGAAAGAACCTGTGAAAAGGTGAGAAGAATCTACTGGGAGAGAATAAAGGGTAGCATGAGAAGATTTAGGAAGTGTGGAGATATTCTGGGAAGTGTGGAGTTATTCTGGGAGATATTCTGGGAAAAGTGAAGAGGTGGAGAGAATCAAGAAAAAGAGGTGGAGTGAATCATGGAGAAATCAATGGGATTTGATGCTTGATGTAAACTCTATAAATTGAGGCATAGCCCTAATGAGAATTTGCTAGTTTTTGAGTATCCATGCCTACATTAATTTATTTGCTAATTACGTCTTAATTATTTACTAATCACTTTGTTAATGATGTTGATTCTAGTGTTTGATCCACCATAGCTCATCATATTGCTCAAATTTCAACATGGTATCAGAGCCATGCCTAGAATCCATCAGGTTTATGAGCCCATTATTTAATTAATCAAGATTAGTAGATAATTAGAAAATAATCAAAATTTTAGTTATTTTTCACTTCACCCCTTCACCCCCAGCCAGTGGAGGAGCTCTAGCACCTTGCATACTCAATCATTGCCCAAACCCTTCTAGCCCAAGGTAGCTAACCCAAAGGAGCTCCAGCCTATGTAAGAAACACAGCAAACCGCCACCAGTGCATCTGGGAGAATTTACGATTTTAGTCAGCGCTCTTTTTTCTAAGTAATTTGCAGATCTCTTCTTCATCAAATCAAATGTTTCTAATTCCTCCTAGCCCAAGGTGTATTCAAACATGCTCTACAAGCTTGTGAAGATAGAATTTAATTTCATCAAGTCTACAGTGAGATCCAAGCTCTTCATCAAATCTGCAGGTGACTTTGGTAAAACAGAGATTAAGCTTTCAATATTTGGTCAAATCTTGTGTTTCTTGGCTTAATCCTCTACTAGACTCATTGCTATTAATGCCTTTGAAAGCATTTGAGCTCATTTGAAGTGTAAGGCACCAGATCTGGACTCCCCGCATACTCTGTTTTCTGCACACAAAACAGAGCATTAATTTGCTAATCAATGCTAATCACTGTATTTTGGTGCAATTGAGGGTTCAAATTAACCATTAGGTATCTGATACAGATTCCCATAACTTCAGATTGCAAATCAGAGTTGGTTTGATACTCCAACCATCCCGTACAAATTGGTTACCCTTGATTTAATGTAATTTCTGGTAAAATTATGCTAATGAAATTGTGATAATCATCATTTTGCATTTAACCCTTGGTTAATGCTTGTAAATCTCACTCAAAATCAAGATTATTCACAGCCAGAGTTGCATTTGGGAATGTGCATAAGAATGGATGCTATACGCATTATGTATTGGGCACATTGCATCAGTGTAAATATGGGAACAGACACTGCCCTTATCCAGAATAAGGCAAGAGCTAAGACCTCCCGCATAATTTTGGGTTTGCATTGCATAATGATACAAGATAAACATCAAAAACCCAAAGGAACTGTCAGCAAAACATTGAAACATGTTGCTCACATGGAGCAAGAAGACCTGACGGACAAGCTCATTGTTGAAATATACAAGTGAATAGGGTGTGTGCGGGAACAAGCTCTTGGTTAGAGGCTGTAAAAGAGAAGATGTAAATGTGAAAGAACCTGTGAAAAGGTGAGAAGAATCTACTGGGAGAGAATAAAGGGTAGCATGAGAGAATTTAGGAGTGTGGAGTTATTCTGGGAGATATTCAGGGAAAAGAGAAGAGGTGGAGAGAATCAGGCAAGAGGTGGAGATATTCTGGGAGTGAATCATGGAGAAATCAATGGGATTCGCGATGCTTGATGTAAACCCTATAAATTGAGGCATAGCCCTAATGAGAATTTGCTGGTTTTTGAGTATCCATGCCTACATTAATCTATTTGCTAATTATTCACTAATTACATCTTAATCATTTGCTAATCACTTTGTTAATGATGATGATTCTAGTGTTTGATCCACCATAGCTCATCATTATGCTCAAATTTCAACATGGTATCAGAGCCATGCCTAGAATCTATCAGAATTATGAGAACATTATCTAATTAATTAGGATTAGTAATTAGCAAATAATCCAATTTTTAGTTAGTTTTCACTTCACCCCTTCACCCCTAGCTAGTGGAGGAGCCCTAGTACCTTGCATACTCAATCATTTGCCAAACCATTCTAGCCCAAGGTAGCTAACCCAAAGGGGCTCCAGCCTATGCAATTAGATGTGCAAACCGCCACGAAGAACTGCCGATTTTTGGGGCGCCGTTTTTCTGAGGAGTTTTTGCCATTGCTACTTCATCAAGTCAAATATTTCTAATTCCTCCTAGCCCAAGGTGTATTCAAGCATGCTCTACAAGCTGGTGAAGACAGAATTGAGTTTCATCAAGTCTACATTGAGATCCATGCTCTTCATCAAATCTGCAGGTGACTTTGGTAAAACAGAGATTAAGCTTTCAATATTTGGTCAAATCTTGTGTTTCTTGGCTTAATCCTCTACTAGATTCATTGCTGTTGATGCCTTTGAAAGCATTTGAGCTCATTTGAAGTGTAAGGCACCAGATCTTGACTCCCCGCATACTCTGTTTTTTGCACACAAAACAGAGCATTAATTTGCTAATCAATGATTAATCAGTGCTAATCACTGTATTTTGGTACAATTAAGGGTTCAAATTAACCATTAGGTATTTGATACAGATCCCTATAACTTCAGATTGCAATTCGGAGTTGGTTTGATACTCCAACCATCCCGTACAAATTGGTTACCCTTGATTTAATGTAATTTCTGGGAAAATTGTGCTGATAAATTTGTGATAATCATCATTTTGCATTTAACCCTTGGTTAATGCCTATAAATCTCACTCAAATTCAAGATTATTCACAGCCAGAGTTGCATTTGGAATGTGCATGAGAATGGATGCTATACGCATTATGTATTTGGCACATTGCATCAGTGTAAAAATGGGAACAGACACTGCCCTTGTCCAGAATAAGGCAAGAGGTAAGACCTCCCACCTAAATTTGGGTTTGCATTGCATAATGATACAAGATAAACATAAAAAGCCCAAAGGAACTATCAGCAAAACATTGAAACATGTTACGCACATGGAGCAAAATGACCTGACGGACGAGAGGAGTTTTTGCCATTGCTACTTCATCAAGTCAAATCTTTCTAATTCCTCCTAGCCCAAGGTGTATTCAAGCATGCTCTACAAGCAGGCGAAGACAGAATTGAGTTTCATCAAGTCTACATTGAGATCCAAGCTCTTCATCAAATCTGCAGGTGACTTTGGTAAAACAGAGATTAAGCTTTCAATATTTGGTCAAATCTTGTGTTTCTTGGCTTAATCCTCTACTAGACTCATTGCTATTGATGCCTTTGAAAGCATTTGAGCTTATTTGAAGTGTAAGGCACCAGATCTGGACTCCCCGCATACTCTATTTTTTGCACACAAAACAGAGTATTAATTTGCTAATCAGTGATTAATCAATGCCAATCATTGTATTTTGGTGCAATTGAGGATTCAAATTAACCATTAGGTATTTGATACAAATCCCTATAACTTCAGATTGCAATTCGGAGTTGGTTTCATACTTCAACCATCCCGTACAAATTGGTTACCCTTGATTTAATGTAATTTTTGGTAAAATTATGCTGATAAATTTGTGATAATCATCATTTTGCATTAAACCCTTGGTTAATGCCTGTAAATCTCACTCAAATTCAAGATTATTCACAGCCAGAGTTGCATTTGGAATGTGCATGAGAATGGATGCTATACGCATTATGTATTTGGCACATTGCATTAGTGTAAAAATGGGAACAGACACTGCCCTTGTCCAGAATAAGGCAAGAGGTAAGACCTCCCGCATAAATTTGGGTTTGCATTGCATAATGATACAAGATAAACATAAAAAGCCCAAAGGAACTGTCAGCAAAACATTGAAACATGTTGCTCACATGGAGCAAAATGACCTGACGGACGAGCTCATGGCCCTAGCCATGAAAGAAGAAGAATATCTCTTTCCAAGAAGAGGATCCACACCGAGAAGAAGATCTGAAGGAAGACATGGACACGAAAAGAGAAGCTGCCCACGAGAAGAGAAGCTGCCCCAAGAAGACTGAAAGAAGAGACGGACGCGTGGAGAGAAGCTGCCACGACAAGAAGACTGAAGACAAGAGAAGATGTGAGGCTCCAAAGAGTGAGGAGCCATGTGAAAATCTCAGAGAGAGAGAGAGAGAGAGAGAGAGAGAGAGAGAGAGAGAGAGAGAGAGAGAGAGAGACCCCACAACCCAATGTAACCTGCCCCAACAAAGAGAGAGAGAGAGAGAGAGAGAGAGAGAGAGAGAGAGAGAGAGAGAGAGAGAGAGAGAGAGAGAGAGAGAGAGAGACCCCACAACCCAATGTAACCTGCCCCAACAAAGTAAAACCACCTCTGAGCCACCCGATGATGTAGGCCACGTGGTAGATGAATGTGTGAGCACTTTAGTCAAGGTTGCGGCGGGCACTTATAGTAGCCTTGGATACATAGAGAGAGAGAGTGTCAAGGACTATGGAGTTTAGGGACTTGAGGCACTGGTCAAGTAAGAAAGAAACTTGATACAGGGTCCAGGTGTAACGAGATAACTTGAGGGGAGGAGTAGACACTAGTCATGGACTATCAAGGGAGGCAAACTTGGTATAGGGTCTAGGTGTACTAGGAGTATTCACTTGAGGGGAGGTGTTAAAATATACAAGTGAATAGGGTGTGTGCAGGAACAAGCTCTTGGTTAGAGGCTGTAAAAGAGAAGATGTAAATGTGAAAGAACCTGTGAAAAGGTGAGAAGAATCTACTGGGAGAGAATAAAGGGTAGCATGAGAGAATTTAGGAGTGTGGAGTTATTCTGGGAGATATTCAGGGAAAAGAGAAGAGGTGGAGAGAATCAAGTAAGAGGTGGAGAGAATCAAGCAAGAGGTGGAGATATTCTAGGAGTGAATCAATGGGATTTGATGCTTGATGTAAACTCTATAAATTGAGGCATAGCCCTAATGAGAATTTGCTGGTTTTTGAGTATCCATGCCTACATTAATCTATTTGCTAATTATTCACTAATTACGTCTTAATCATTTGCTAATCACTTTGTTGATAATGTTGATTCTAGTGTTTGATCCACCATAGCTCATCATTATGCTCAAATTTCAACACTCATGGCCCCAGCCATGAAAGAAGAAGAATATCTCTTTCCAAGAAGAGGATCCACAACAAGAAGATCTAAAGGAAGAATTGAAGGAAGACATGGACACGAGAAGAGAAGCTGCCACGAGAAGAGAAGCTACCCCAAGAAGACTGAAAGAAGAGACAGATGCGTGGAGAGAAGCTGCCATGACAAGAAGACTGAAGAAAAGAGAAGATGTGAGGCTCCAAAGAGTGAGGAGCCATGTGAAAATCTCTGAGAGAAAGAGAGAGAGAGAGAGAGAGACCCCACAACCCAATGTAACCTGCCCCAACAAAGTAAAACCACCTCTGAGCCACCAATGATGTAGGCCACGTGGTAGATGTATGTGTGAGCACTTTAGTCAAGGTCACGGGCAACTATAGTAAGCCTTGGACACATAGAGAGAGAGTGTCAAGGACTATGAGTTTAGGGACTCGAGGCACTGGTCGCAGGCTATCAAGTAAGAGAGAAACTTGATATAGGGTCCAGGTGTGCTAGGATAACTTGAGGGGAGGTGTAGGCACTAGTCGCGGACTATCAAGTAAGGGGCGGCAAACTTGGTATAGGGTCTAGGTGTACTAGGAGTATTCACTTGAGGGGAGGTGTTGAAAATACAAGTGAATAGGGTGTGTGTGGGAACAAGACCTTGGTTAGAGGCTGTAAAAGAAGATGAGTAAATGTGAAAGAACCTATGAAAAGGTAAGAAGAATCTACTGGGAGAGAATAAAGGGTAGCATGAGAAGATTTAGGAAGTGTGGAGATATTCTGGGAAGTGTGGAGTTATTCTGGGAGATATTCTGGGAAAAGTGAAGAGGTGGAGAGAATCAAGGAAAAGAGGTAGAGTGAATCATGGAGAAATCAATGGGATTTGATGCTTGATGTAAACTCTATAAATTGAGGCATAGCCCTAATGAGAATTTGCTGGTTTTTGAGTATCCATGCCTACATTAATTTATTTACTAATTATGTCTTAATTATTTGCTAATCACTTTGTTAATGATGTTGATTCTAGTGTTTGATCCACCATAGCTCATCACATTGCTCAAATTTCAACACACCTACCAAGTGGCAAAACTCCAAGCATTCGAAGAGGCCTCATTAATTTCATAAGTAATGGGTCCAAAAGGACCTATTGTGAGCACAAGGTTGCTATCAAGGCAATGCAGCAATATGGGTACCCAAACCCAATTTCATGGCCAAAACCACAAACGGTTCAAATCACCTTACAACATCAACTTCCCGATCGAGCTATCACCACACCTACTCTTGTGTGGAGGAGAAAGAGAAATTAGCCAACTGAATGGAGAATGACCAAGGCAACAACAATACCCACTCTGACTACAGAATTGAACAAGAAATCTAAAGATAGAAGCAAAGGAGTTCCAAATGGAATCCATCCACAACCAGATACAGCAACACAATTGTTCAGTTGAGTAGAAGGAACAATAAGGAGCTCCCACATAGAGCTAAAACCACTACATCAGCAAATGCCCAAAAGTAACCAGGTGAACCCTTGGTTTTCATGGTGATAACAAAAGGTATAAGGTAAGCAATGCATCATCATATGCATATTTGACTGTTTGAGCACAATAAGAAAAAGATTCAATCTTCTGCACTCCACGTGAAACTGCAAAAAAATGGCTCACGCCATGAACCACACTATAATCGTTCACATCGTGAACTGTTTATTAGTGTTTAATGCCGTGAAAGAGTTTGAGGAGTTTCACGTCGTGAAACGGTAAATTTTTGGCAGCCAATTATGCAATGACATGTGGCATTCTTCATTAAATGTAGCCACCCTGTCCGACGGTTGCGTTATAAAATCAAATTTTCTTCTTTTCGTGATCATTTTGCATCGTGTGTGAGTCATTCGTCGTGCATCTCCAAACCTTCTTCCATTGTATAACCGCCCAACCGATCCCTTTTGAGGTGGGAGCTTAACCTCTTTCTTTTCTTTCCTTTCCTTTTTTCTCTTTTTTATGATATCAATATTGTATGAATGAGTTCTTGCCTCTTGCGTATGATATCAATCAATTGTATGAATGAGTTCCTGTCGTCTTGTAGTAATATGTAAAAATGCATCCTTATAAACCATACACCATAAGCATGTGCAAACACAGTTGTTACCCTTCCACAAACAAATCCTGTAAATTCAAAGCCCATGCCAGTCCCTGCATTTTCACGTCTGCACATTCATGTGGATGTGTTGCACATCACCCTGATTCACATCCAAGTGTTTCACGTGTAGGTATTTCACGTCACATTGCAAGTGTTTCACGTGTAGGTATTTCACGTCACATTGTTTCACATATGCATATTCACATGGATGTGCTTCACGTCACACTGATTCATGTCCAAGTGTTTCACGTGTAGGTGTTTTACGCCACACTATTTCATGTGTCCAAGTGTTCACGCGTATGTGGTTCATGTCTGCATATTCACGCCATAGTGTTTGACGTCACAATCCTGCATTTTCACACCTTATACATGGACATACTCTGACTATTAATTAATCACTAGAATCCTAATACACTAACATTCTCTTCATCCAGACTAACCAACTTCCACTAAATTACTAACCCAAAAAAGAAAAAGAAAAAGGTAACAACCCACCAGTCATTCAACTGGTTTTATATGCATGATACAGATGTCAGTCTCGGAGTCTGAAGCCTGCGCACCCATCTACCACTCAAGCAAGTAGTGCTATGGGGTCCCAAGGCAGCCATAGACAACAAGGGACAAGTACGCCAAAGACGAATTTCTTGGGCCCTTACGCCCAATCATTCTACCCTCATCTGAGGAGATTATCACACCCCGCCCCACGGGAAGGTAACTCTCCAGTCCCACAGCCCAGAGTGTCTCCACATATTAGAAGATGTGGAAGTAAAGGCCAAACTAGACAAAGTCGGCCTCGGGAGAATGGCGAAAATACTTCCCCCCGGTGTGATCGACACAAACCTCTGCACGGAGTACCTGAAGACATACGACAAGAAAACCAAAAGATGAAGAATCACAAAGGCTGATGGCACCACTAAACAACTCCTCATCACCGAGGACTTAATAAGAGATGCCTTGCAACTTCCAGCTAATCAAAGCTCACAAACACAACATTGGTACGATGCCCATAAAGGATATGCTCAAGAAGGATTCCTATAATTCAAATGCAGCTGAACACGACAATATCCAAGATGAAGCTACAGAGAAGGCATGCAGAGCAATGTCCCTAATGATGCAAATAAAGCCTGTAGACAGATACAACTGAGTGGGCTTAAACAGGATCACCAAGGCTTATAAAAAAAAGGAGGAGGATTGGGCATTCTATCTACATAAGGGGATGGAGAACTACTTGAAGTCCCATCAATCAAAGATCAACAATCCATACCTCCTCACACAGGTCCTCAACCATGTAGCAAGGAGGCCTCTGAAAGAGCCTGAACCTGAAGAGCAAATGCAGCTGGCACTCACGCTCGACCAACCTAAGAAGCAACTGGCAAGGTAGAGGAAGGGCAAGCAATATTGATGGAGACCAAGGATCTCATAAAGCAGAGCAAAAAAGACTGAAGAAAACAAACATATAAAAAGATGAGAGGAAAACTCATCGATGTTGCGGCCGAATCAGTGTGAGTGACGACATAGCTTACAAAGCAACTACAAGACGCTCAAAGGCTAGCAACCTAAAGGCTCCAGGAAGAAAGGGAAGATGCAATGAGAAGATTTGAAAAGATGGATGCTGCAAGGATGGTCAAGGAAATGACAATTTCCAACCACCTCAGCAATACCGACTCCCGCCCCTACAAGATCTTGCATGTCAACTAGCAGCACAAGAAAGATAGCTAGCAGCATAAGAAAGAAGTCAATGCCCAGAGACAAACGATGATCTGCGTATCCTCCTTGAGCGCGCCTCAGAGTTGGGCCAGCTGCCAGTAACTCCTCGGGCCCCTCCTCACACTCTTTCTTTGTTTTTATCTACACTAACACTCTCTTTACTTCAGTATGATATAAAACTAGCTGAAGATATAGGCCTAGAAGAATTAACACTAATCAAACAAAATACTAAAAGAGATGCTGACCCAACCATAGTCATGGGCATTTTGAGGGGCGACCTTGTATTAACTAGCCCATAGGACATGTTCTTCTAACCCTTACATCCTATAGTGCTAAACCTTCGTAGTTGGTGTCGCGTGCTCCAAAACTCAAAAATACTAGACAACAATATCAAAAAACTCGACCTGTTTGTTCCAGATGGCATACCAGAGATGCCATCCAACTATGAGGTGGTAGCAAATACTTACCAATGGGTTATCAGTCATGGGTGGCTGGAGGTGTAAAACACTCACCAACATCATTTAAATCTATGTGAGTCTACATTATATCACCCTGTTGGCATACTTGAACTCTATACTAATATCCACAAACATTTAGAAGCCATGCTAACTAATGTACGATATAATTTTGATGCCACTCACATAAACTACCCTAATATCAATGATGAAGAAATTCCCAAACTACAAAACTTTTTTAAAGCCCATAATCCTAGCCACCCACCCCCTAGCACAAGTCAAGGTCAAGAAGAAATTTCTTCCTCACTTTCAAAATCCACTTACCCTGTATATATTCTAATATAGCCAATAAGCTTCTTAACCCCTATCCTAACGTGCCACCTACTAACTCCTATCGTAACGCGCCACCTACTAACTCCTCCCAAGCTGACTATATTTTCTCCTCTTTCTCTCCTCCCGAAATAGATTTTCCCACTAACACTCTCGCCCCTGAGGAGGTACTGACACCTCACCCATCCCCACCATGGCAACCTCAGGAGAGGTATGCAATCTCATTCCATAAGAGAACCTTGAACCTTTCACTAAAAATAATCTCTTGGATTCTTTGACAGTTTTCGAGTACGAGGGTTTCATTTGCACAGGCCCGCAACACTCTTTTAAAGCCATTGCTGATGTTCAAAGTTCTCATGCAGATTACTCCATTTGATCCCACCTGCCAAATCATGCCAGAGGCATACTCAGTAGTCACACCAACAAGGCAGCATAATGTACCATACCCTCTCTGTGCCCCACACCCTGACTTAGAAGAATTACTTCCATTGGCTGGAGAGGGTACATCATGGGCGAATGTATCAAAACACACAAGGCTCACAAATCCTCAAATGGCTGACTTGCTCGAAATTCACATTGTAACATTCATGATCAGCTATTGTTTTAGGAGATGGAGAAGGACACATCCTGTACACACTAGAGGTGGCTACACCACTATCATCACTAATGAAGAAAACCCACAACTAATGGATTTTGGAATCTAACCTGACTGGAGGAAGGAGTACTTGTCAGTTCCAGAATACAACCAAGTACACATGAGCGCGCCACCAACAATAAGAGTCAATCCATTATACATGCCCATCAAGAGAAGGTGGACACTGAGATGGAATTCCAAGAGGCCAAAAATCGGGACTCACATGTGTGTTACAACTTCCCTATCTTCATACCAGCAACTTTTGGCCACATTGAAGAACAAAGACAACAAACACTGACGTGGATCAGGGCATGGCGAAGAATACCAGATCCCGTCATTGTAGTAAGTGTCAAATTTATGAAATTGTTGGTGGTGCTAATAGATCAACCCAAAGAAGCCTATGATGGCTTTGAAGCAGAGAACCTGCTATTGAGAGCTCTCCCCTTGTGACTTGAGAGAGATTGAAGGAGTGAGAGCATTCTAGCATTGTGCCTTTTTCATGCTTGTGTGAGTGTGAGAGAGAGAGAGAGAGAGAGAGAGAGTGAGTGATTGGCCTATGTGATGGTGTGAGCGACTCCACGGTGATAGTGTGGAGGTGGAGCTTGGAGTTTGGAGCTTGACAAGTGAGCTTGGAGGCCTCAAGGGACTCGAGATCAAAGCATTGGTATAAGTACCCTACGATGGTTGTGATCTATTGCTCATCCATAGGTGAATGTGTAGAGTTCCCTCTTGGAGGTGTGGTAGTCCATAACAGCATAGATTTAAATATGTTAACATTTATAAAAATTACTATAATTCAATTAACATTATTTTAGAAAAATATAATAATATTTGTATGCTGTGAAACTCTTATACATATCTTATATTTATATTTAAAAATAATTAATTTCAATTTAACTCTTAGGAATTAAATTCTATTTGTATGCTGTGAAACTCTTATACATATCTTATATTTATATTTAAAAATAATTAATTTCAATTTAACTCTTAGGAATTAAATTCTATTAGTAGTTGTTATAGAATATTAATTACATTATTATCATCACAATGACAAGTTTATTACATTGAGTTTTAGTTATATAAATATTAAATTAAGGACTCGCTATCAACCAGCCACGTGATGGTTATCTCTCCTTCCTCAAAAATGCTTATTTGATTGCTGCAAGGTCTTCTTCTTCTTTTTCTTCATTGTTGTTTGGCCTGTTTGCACAAATCCAATGTCACACCATATTACCATCTATGGCCCAAAGCCAAGACAATACTTTGTATTGGTTTAGAGAGCTCAAAACTCATTTTGGTTTAGAAGGAATAAATATTTCTTTGTGGCCTTTGATGCTGGGTGGTGAAGATGTGAGGTTTGAGCCAGAGTTTCTTTCAAATAGAGAAGAGGGGTTCAATCTTGATGCCATGCAGCACTAGTTTTACAAAGTGGTTGCAGGACTGCTAAGGTAAACAATGAGGGGCCTGATAATACAGATAAGGTGAACAACTACAGAGGTAATGTAAATAGTGTTTTATAATTGATAAGAACATTGCCTCTAAATAGTAGTTTACATGTAGCTTTGCATAGTGTTAAAGAAGTTAAGTAATTGGACGAGCTGCCTAGGGTCTATGATGGGTATGTAGCATTTGAACTACCTCCATGCTTGGAGAAGTCAGCCATGTATGGGATGGAACAGAAGTATGATTGTCATCAATGGGTTGAATATAATACATGTTCAAGTGACTATTTCTCTAGACAAGTTTGGTTTAGTAGATGTTCAGGCCACTTGCGTTGTGTGAACATTGAGTGTCCTTATTACTCTAGGCTTGGTTATCACAATGAAACACAATGGAAGGGCAGATTTAAAAAGAGTGTTCTCACAGGATTAATTGGCCCTAAGTACGAGAACCTTCTTTGTAGACATTGTGACCAGCTGCCAGAATGTGTGGCCTTGTGTCATGTTGTGATACATTATTGCTTACCCAGAGACCACAAGGATACTAGCAGATGTGCAATACACTTGGGTCATCATAGTCATCCATATGAGGAAGGAAAAAGTAGAAAACTACAGCAAAGCATTGAAGACATTGTTTCATTTAAGGCAAACTTCAATCCATTTACTACAGTCAAACAGATGGAGACAAATGTAACTAAGGATGTAATATTCAATTTTCTTGTTGATGAGAAGGGTGGAGCCTCTGCTGGTATTAGGGAGGAGTAGTATGCTGAGCTTCTGGACAGTGTGACTCCACTTTCAAACAAAAAAAGGATTAAGTGGTGTTTGGAAGAAAGGAAGGGAAAGTATGGCCGCCATGGTTATGGCTTGGAGGTTGTCCTTCATTTGAAAACAAAATGCAGGTTTCCATTCATTCATAGTCTTCTATTTCCTGGTCAGATGGGCCCTGAACATGAACCCCAAAATGTCAACTATGGGCCCCAAAAGTGGGCTTGACTTGGTCAACAGGATGTGAACTGGTGGAAATTTAGAGAGCATGTAGATTCATTTTGACCATGTGCATAGAGTGCAAGGTTGGCCAACTAGTCAGCCTTCGTGTACGATCCATTTGTGAGAGGGAGCTTCTTACTATTGCCACTTGTGAATTCAAGGTCAAGGACAGAAATGCCCAAGTAATATACTAGAAGATGCTTAATAAAGTGGTTCAAGACAATGGGTTTGTAAACCCAGAGTTTAGAGGTTTCATGGCAGATGAAGCCAATGCCAATTGGATTACAGTTCGCACTGTTTACTTTGGAGGGGCGAAGAAGAAAATGCCATAGAAGGAGAGGTTATGTGTATTCCATTGGGAGCAGTGACATATACAATGAATTGTATTAGGCCGGATTTCTAGGAGGAGCATAAAGTATTGTGTGACAAATGGAGAAGTGATCTGTCGAAGGGTACATCAAAACAATGCAAGCATGAGATTCACAAGTTCTGGCATGCAAGTCATGCAAAAAAAGATGAGATACCTTCATTGGAAACATGACTAGCTTGGTGGGAGGTTAGAGAGTTTCACTGGGGTGCCTAGATTCTAACACATGATGACTCTGGTGTATTTGTTCCAACAACAAATTTATCTGAGAGCAAGCATGCAAGCATGCATGTTGGTGTGGGTTGCAAGTCAAGAATCTCCCTCTTTGATGCAACAGGACATGTCAATGGCAATGATATAAAGTGTCAAGTACAATGCATATTTGAGAGGCACTCTTACGGGACTAGACCAAGCATGCAAGATTTAGTGGACAGATTTCAAAGTACAAAAACTTCAAGTAAGTCAATTGCTAAATGACTAGTTGATCTCACTCACTCTTCCATGCAGGAGATGGGGGTGCATTCTCCAAAAATTCATAGAGACCATGCAAGAAAGTGGAGTGTTTGTAGAAAGTGACCTCCTTTGGCAGATCCATGTGTGGAGTTGGAAGATGATAGCCATATGCCTGAGTATGTTATGTCACTAATGACATAAGTAGATTTGGGTCAAAAGAGGAGAAAGGAGGACAAAACCAGACTGTTGTTGAAGCCAAAGTGGTAAAGACAATGTGGGCAATTTGTTGGGCCAGGAAAAGAATTGACTTGCTTTGGGATTCCACTTGGACATAATGCAAGATGCGGAAGATATATTAATGAGGGGGCTAAAGAAGTAGAGCACTAGCACCTTGTTTTTGGGGGCGTCAACAGCACCTTGGTGGAACAGTGGGAGGGTTTCTTTGGTTTATAACATTACACCGAAGCATTCCTGGATTGTAAATGAGAATCAAGTTATTGGGACACCGGGACATGCTCCAAGAGTTTGGTTGGTGGAGGAGGGTAGTCTTAGTATACACTCAATGCCCGCCTCTCAGCATGTATCTCACTTTGATGTTTAATGCATATTTGTTAAGCCCCCATTATGAGGAGTAGCCATGGTGCATATGTCTGTAGTGGGAACCTCGGCCTAGACACTGATGGGGTCATTATTATGACCCTTGATGATGGTTAGAAGATGGTCAGGGGTACGAGCATAACTCTTGGTGGGGGGTTCGGGGGCGAGAGCCCCCGAGGTGACGGTATTAGGAATATTCCTTAGAATATTTCCTTAGATACTAGGTCCATCATTAGTGGGCGGTGGTCGATGGGCCGCATTCTTGATACGTGGGCGGTGACCGTGTCTATGTAGTGTAACCGCCCTCGTTGTATATGCATCTACCACACCGGCTACCACACCGGCTATAGTATTATATATGGACATGGTTGCTATGAGCTAAGGTATCGAATGCTTGTGAGTATCCACCCCCTTCTACACCTCGTATATACTCCATCTAGATTCTGTCTAGATCGCCATCTAAGCTCTACTTGAGAGCATACGGGTGGATAGCACCATCACTTGTACCTCTTTGGTATAATTAGAATTTTAAATTCTCTCCATTGTGTATCTATTGCATTGTCTATTGTGCTTTGTCTTGCTATCTCTTTCCACTGTGCCATATTCTTATAGGTATGTATATCTCTTCAACCCCAGGAGATAGAAATGCTCACTTTGAATGGGTTTGTGTTGTAGGGTATTACTCCTCGTGCGTCTCCTTTCCAAGGTACCACCAGACAGCTCCTTCATCATTTCGATCCAAATTTAGGGATGAAAAGATTGTCAAGTGGAGGAACAAATTGACCAAGGACTTTCATGACAATATTCAGAAAGGGGGAACAATGGATGCGTAGGTCATTAGAGAAGCACCTACAGTTTGTATTGAGTCTCATGTGTTTTATGTCAGGATAGAAGGGTCAAGGGCCTTGGGATTGAACTATTCAATGACAATCGCTGATTTCCCTAGGTGCTCATGGTGAAGGATTCTAGAAAAGAGAGAGCAAAAAGCTAACATATGTCCCATGCAAGCATATTTACTTTATTTACATCCATGTGCTTGGCTTGGAGCCTGCCGCACATGAGTTCATGCACCATGTTTTGCTCACTAACGTGGAGTTGAGTTGTATGCACTAGGTGGGAGACGCCATAACATTGCTCCTTGATATTGTTTGATATTGTCATCTTGGTATTTATGTGCTACATTTTGGGGCTCTACTGATATTCATCCTTGCCATTGCACCCACGTTATTTAAGGGGGCTATAGCTTCATGCTAATCCATCTTGGTATTTATGTGCTACATTTTGGGGCTCTACTGATATTCATCCTTGCCATTGCACCTACGTTATTTAAGGGGGATATAGCTTCTTGTCCACATTATGTTTTTTGTAATCCACTAGAGTTGATGTATTTTGGAAAGTTGCCACTTGTGATCCACTAGCCTTCTTGTGTGCCTATTCCTTGAAATGTGTCGCTCGTTTTTTTCATTTTCTTATGCTTGTGTTATTTTCATTTTGTGGTGGATTTATGTTGCACACCTTTGGTGTTCACTAAAATATTGTCACTCGCTTTTTTCTCATTGCCTTCAGTGTTCTCATTTCTTATTAAAATATTGTCACTCGCTTTTTTCTCATTGCCTTCGGTGTTCTCATTTCTTATTATCTCTAGAGCACTAAAATATTGTCACTTGCTTTTTTCTCATTGCCTTCGGTGTTCTCATTTCTTATTACCTCTAGAGCACTACTGTCATAACACATTACTTGAAATGTGTCACTCGATTTTTTCCTCGCTTGAAAAGTTTCGCTCGGAGAATGGGAGGACCCAGATAAAGAGCTCCAAAATGGGATTTGAAACCAAAGAAACTTTTAATAACTCAAAATAGAGCCAATTTTAAATGTTAATTTAAGGCATTCACTTCCACTCATCATAATTTTCACATGCTTTAAAAGTGAAATGTGTTAAGCTCTTACTGCAAAAATGCCAAAGTACTAGTACATCATTGAAACATGACGTGAGTCTTTCCTAAAATCACTAATATTATAAGGGCCAATAGGGAGATTTTTTAGAGTATTATACAGAGAACATTGACCAATATATGCATAAAAGATAATAATGCATACCAATAGATGGTATGCATTAATACACTAGTATAATACTAGAGAAAATTGATCAATGCATGCATAAAAGATAACACAATGCATACTAATCAATGGTCACTTTGTTGGCATTGGAAAATTAAGTGCATGTTTTCAAGATAAATTAACATAATCCTCAAAGGTAGGATATAAAGAGGCGGATGAGTGAAGACAACATAATTTTAGAGCTCAAGATTTGAGGAGAATCTATCTCAGAGTTTCTTAGTCAAGTAGATATGCATATGCTTCACTTTAGCACAACAAAGATGAACCATAAGGAAATGGGATCACTCGTAAGATGGATGAGACTTAGGATATAAAATCAATAATTAATTTTATATCTTGAAGTCTCTAGAAATGCAAAGTGGATTGATATGTATAAAGAGGCACACATGGAAAGAACAAATTCTCGAAGACTTTTTAGGAGAATACATAGATGTCTTCTATACTTGCACTTGAGCTTGCACTTCTCCCCATAGATATATTGATGCACGTGGATGGGACTCTAGACATGACCAATCTCGCACTCCTCATCCTGCAATAGCTTCATCTTCTCTCGTGACCAGCAAAAGACACGATTGTGCACAGTTTGTAATGGGGCAACCATAGTGGTTTGAATACCCTAACCGACTCAATACTCCTCAAAACTGTAATGTGGAATCTTCAACTTCAGAAGACTTCTCTGATAATTCAAAAGAAAAACATGCAGTAGCTCGTGCACTTCATGTTAGCCTTGCTTCAATCATTTCTTCAAAGGTTTCACATACTGACATGGAACAGATTTGTGAAACTAAAGTAGACTCTCCTAACCTTGACACATTCATGGCAAACTTTATTGAGTCATTTGATGACAACATCGAGGATTCTTCTAGCATGACTTTAGAAGAAGAACAAGATGATATTAAAAAGTCCTTGGATTCTTTATCCCCACATGATGAGTCACTAGCGAGATGGACTTCGTTGAAGATATAGAGGACCAACCCGATAAGAAGAATTACATCCTTGACCAACTCTATCCGGAGTTCTTGCATCCCCCAACAGACGACAAAATGGGTGCATAATAAATAATGATGAAATTTATGAAGGGAATAAATAATAGCCAAATCTTCCCTCTTGGTTTAACTTATGAAAACCACCTTGTCTTTGACTCCCTTAAACTCACCATTATTCTCATTAACAAAGTTTGTTTGTTGAGATAGGTTCACCCCTATTCCATGAAATATTGATATGAGGGAAGTCAAATGCCACTCTTTCTCCACTACCACCACCTTTTAATGACAATGAAGGTTGCTAGCACTTACCTCCAAGAAAGGGAATATTTTTGTTATTTCCAAAATCTTCATCCTCATCATGCATGCTTTCCTTGGCTTGAGGCCCCACATTAGCAACATTATCAAATGCATATTCATTTGCAACTTGCCCTTCTTCATACACATTAGCGACATTATCAAATGCATAGTCATTTGGCAACCTGCCCTTCTTCATACACATTAGCGACATTATCAAATGCATAGTCATTTGCAACTTTCCCTTCTTCATACACAATGTTTTTCTCATAGGCATGCATTTAACCTCTTCTTCTGGCATTGGTTGTGCTTGAAATTTTGGTAGATGACCTTGGTTTCCCACCATTGTTTTGGCTACTTGTAATCCAGTAATGTGCCCAAACTGAAAATTTGATGATCATCAATGGCTTGTTAGAGTATGTAATCACTTTTAACATTGTCAATGTGCTACACCTCTCACTTTTTACTTTTTTAAAGAGAACTGATGTAAGTTGCGTAATGAAATGAGAAATAAAGATTGGTGATCAACCTGGAACTCTCAGCTTCCTTCCAAGCCTTAAAATCTTTTAGAGGTGCCTAGTAGCCGAAGCTCTGCTCATCATGTTGGATGCTTCGAGAGTGGATCTAAAGTCATCACTCCTAGTGAGTGAGTAGCTGGATGCAATGCCTTCTACATCCAAATGGAACAAGGACTGTACACCAGATTTGGATTTTCTCTGAGGATTCTTTCTTCTTAATCCTCTTCTTCAATTCCATCCGGTAGGTTCAAGCCTTCCGCATGGACTGGTCGCACTTTGGACTGCACTTCCCTCTTTGGCTTCACGTATACTTTGGTCGTCTTCTTACCACTTCTTGTTGCTCTTTGCAACTTTCCTGGTGTTGATCCACTTTCACTATTTGGGCTCTACCACCACTGGTTCCTGAGCTGCGAGCTATGTATTCGGCCCTTACCTATACATTATAGGGATTTTCTTCCCAAATTTCCTTGCCACAGGGATCTGCTTCCTGTTCTAACTATTTTCCTCGGGACTCTTCTTCCTATTCTACCTGTTTTCCTCATCAGGACTCTTCTTCCTAGAGCACTTGTGTCATCCAATTCTTTGTTGGCAGAGCAGCTGGTATCATCTCAGCTTGACGATGCGCTTCTTGTACTTCCTTCATCACTTCTTGATTTCAAACCTATTTTTGCTCTTGTCATACTATCGGGCTCTTTTTACCTTTCACAACCTGTGTTAGGTATTCCCAGGGGTTCAGATCCCCAAGCCTCTAGCTCCCTTCCATCAATAAGACCCATCTTTCCTCTAAGACTTTTCCATTTCCTTCTCCGGTTGCAAATCAATAGGTGCCACATTAGAAAATCTCTCTATCTCTCTCAGTCTCTTCTCTCTACGAAGGTGAACGGGGTGTTGATATGTCGGGGTTTTGGCGCAGATGGATCTCACCCTCTCATATGTTGTATATACTAGTTCCCCAACTCATCCTTCGGACGAGGAATGCATACCATGGAGGCAAGCCTTAATTTGTAGCCCATCGAGCACTTGTGCTGCTATTGCAAGTATCATTCATTTGATATGCATGTCCACCAAGGCATTGCGCCCAACAATCCTTGATAGACCATTTGCATTAGGAATTTGTTTTTCCTTGTCACTTGCTCCTCTACTGGCCACATGCCTAAGATGCAAGTTAAGTTGACCATATCTAGACAAAGGCCCTCAAATTGTATAACCACCATTAAAAAAAGTTCACTTTTCCTTGGCCTCCTTCTATTGGGCACATTGTGCAAATAGTGTAGACCAAGCACTACATTGAGTGGGTAGACTCATCTACAAAGGGGTAAAAGTACACATGTTCTCTACTAATAACACCCATTAAAATGAGTACAAATATGTGAGTTTGGGCCTATTTGTCTACCCGTGCACATGTGTATACATAGGAAGAAAACATACACACACACACACATTATATCATGTGAGACCCCTCTGCCCCCTCCGCGCACCGGAATTCCGGTTGCTAGCAGTGGAAGTAGCTTCCTCTTGCGCGGGGCAAGGTTTCCCACTCGGGGCCTCGCCCTCGAATGTCCGGACATGAGACTAATCTGGTGGTCATTCCGAAACCGAAACTAAAAAAAATTTCCTTGCCAAAAAAATCGGGGTGATTCTACCTTTTTCTAGAGACTAAACTATCCTTCACCTGATTAAACCAGATAGAAGGAAAACTACCACTGACTTAATTTGAAGAAATCAACGCTTTTTTCTTAACCGAAATCAAGCACAACCGTTGATCTAATCATTTGAGAAAATCAACGCTTTTTTCCTAACCGAAGTCAGGCACAGCCATTGATTTACTCATTTGAGAAATTCTTTAGGTTTTTATTTAACTGTTCGAATTCTAAGCGTATTCTTATTATTTTAATTTAATTATTAAAACTCCACTGATTCTAGCCTGACCCCATCTGTCGGCCCATGGGTTAGCCACCACCCAACCACTGGAATCAGTAGAACAACCAAACAATTACTCACCCACCCATAATTGAATGCCTTTCTGAACTTTTGCTTTCAAAGACAGATACGCACACACTCCTCTTTAAAACTTTAACATATAAAATAATCCATGGACAAACAGTTAATGGTTACAGATGTCATAACTCAAAAATTACATCCATTCCCTTGTTTCTCAAAAAATAGTATCACTCTGGACTCTCTGTTGAGACCAATTAGTCAGCCAAAACGAGAAACAGTAAACAGATTATAATAATCATTTCGTCCATCATACATATCTTCCAACGACATATGCATGGGTGTTATAGGCACCACGAGCGTGTGCATCTCCTGGTCAGAACCCTCTAGGATGCTCCTTAGGTGTCCTGGCACTTCACTCAGGGACCGTTTCGTCGGCCCTCACCCATCATACCGGAAACGCACCATTTTTCAACTATACCGAGGCTGGTCAAGACCTGGCTTTGTTACGTGAGCCGTCCTTTGAACACTCCCCTAGCTGTTACAACCGAACGTCCCTTAGAAAAACATATACCAAATGCTCCCTCCAGCATTCTGGCGTAAGACAATCCTTTAAGAAAACAGGGTTTCTATGCAAGTTTTCAGTTTGATTTTCTTTTGAATACAAGGAGTATTTCTTGAATCAGTATCCCCAAAACTTCTTGATCGGAATTCTCAATTTCATACCAGAATTCCTTGAATTCTATAACCTTGATCCACATATCAATTCGAAGGGTCTCAAACTTAGTTTCAGATTTGGCGAGAGTTTTAAGTGTATTTTTTTAAACTGGTCACACTTTCTTTCCTCGAAACTGACGAAAGAGTTTGGTCTTGGCCATAGTATGATTCAAGATTCGAGTCGGATTAGATTTTTCATGAACTATCTTTATCCAAAAGGTTTGATAATTCAAATACTATTTTACTGAATTTCTTTCTTTGAATATTCACTTAACTGATTTCTAAATTAGTTACGAATTTCAATGAGGAATAAATTAATCATTTATTCGATCTCGATAGATTTCTTGAATTTTCTTTTTATCTGAATATTTCGATCTCGATAGATTTCTTGAATTTTCTTTTTATAATTCGTGTGAATATAAAACGATAGAAATTTCTCTCTTAGAGTATTTAATTATTCATTTATCAAATACTCATAGAATTTAGACATAGAATTTAAGAGAATTCTAATTTTGATATAAAAATTCTTTATGCATCCATTTATGCATAAAAATCAACTTCAATGGGAATAATGCTTTTATAAAAAAAATCCTTTTATGTATCTATTTATGCATAAAATCAAATTTAATAGGAATAATATTTTTAAAATAAAAAAAAATTCTTTATACATCTATTTATGCATAAAAATCAATTTTTATAAGAATAACGCTTTTATAATAAAAAAATTTCTTTATGCATAAAAATTAATTTTAATAAGAATAACACTTTAGTATTTTAAAAATTTTTCTTTATGCATCTTTCTATGCATGAAAATCAATTTTAATAAGAAAAACACTTTTGTAATAAAAAAATTCCTTTATGCATCTTTCTATGTATAGAAATCAAATTTAATAAGAATAACACTTTTATAATAAAAAAATTTCTTTTATGCATCTTTCTA
This sequence comes from Cibotium barometz, assembly GCF_041138505.1. Lineage (NCBI taxonomy): Eukaryota > Viridiplantae > Streptophyta > Polypodiopsida > Cyatheales > Cibotiaceae > Cibotium > Cibotium barometz. The sequence continues at coordinate 7,983,646 of NC_141111.1, read as the reverse complement.
TGCATAGAAATTAAATTTAATAAGAATAACACTTTTATAAAAAAATTCCTTTATGCATCTTTCTATGCATAGAAATCAAATTTAATAAGAATAATACTTTTATAATTAAAAAATTTCTTTATGCATCTTTCTATGCATAAAAATTAAATTTAATAAGAACAATATTTTTATAATTAAAAATTTACTTTATGCATAAAAATTAAATTTAATAAAATTTTAATATCAGTGATATCCATGCATATTCATAGGTGAATATGTACATGGAGTAATTATTTCTTTTAGATGTAAAAATGGTGGGAATTACTCTTTTGGAATAACATAAAAACAAACTTTCTTTTTCACAAAATTCTGAAAAATTTACGATAACCTCCTTTGTATGGCTGACCATTTCTCATTTTTATCTTTCTTCACTTAACTTAATTAACCCAATTTAGAATTATAAAACTCTAATCTATATAATTTTTTAAATTCAAGAGAGTGAATAATAAGAAGAGTTTAATTAATCACTTAGTTAATCTTTCTAGGATTAAGAAAGATTAGAATGTAAAGAAGAGAAGGAGGTGGCCTTTTCATTAAAGGCATAGCATTTGAATTTAATATAAAATAATCCATTGACAAACAATTATTAGCTACAGATATCATAACTCAAAAATTTCATCCAATCTCTTGTTTCTCAAAAAACAGTATCACTCTGGACTCTCCGTTGAGACTAACTGGTCAGCAGCAACAACGAGATCCAATAACAGATTACAATAATCATTTCGTCCATCATATATATCTTCCACAACATACGCATGGGTGTCATGGGCACCGTGAGCCCGTGCATCTCCTGGTCAGAACCCTCCAGGATCCTCCTTAGGTGTCCTGGCACTTCACTCTCAAGGACCGCTTCGTCGGCCCTCGCCCATCGTACCGGAAGCGCACCATTTTTCAACCATACCGAGGCTGGTCAAGGCTTTGCCGCATGAGCCGTCCTTTAAACTCTCCGCGTCGCCAGCTCTTGCAACCGAACTTCCCTTAGAAAAACATATACCAAATGCTCCCTCTAGCATTCTTGCATAAGACAGTCCTTTAAGAAAACAGGGTTTCTATGCAAGTTTTCAGTTTGATTTTCTTTTGAATACAAGGAGTATTTCTTTAATCAGTATCCCCAAAACTTCTTGATCGAAATTCTTAATTTCATACCAGAGATCCTCGAATTCTATAACCTTGATCCACAAATCAATTCTTCGAAGGGTCCTTAAACTTAGTTTCAGATCTGAATATTTCGATCTCGATAGATTTCCTAAATTTTCTTTTTACAACCGTGTGAATATAAAACGATAAAAATTTCTCTCTTAGAGTATTTAATTATTTATTTATCAAATACTCATAGAATTTAAAGATAGAATTTAAGATAATTTTAATTTTGATATAAAAATTCTTTATGCATCTATTTATGCATCTATTTATGCATAAAAATCAACTTCAATGAGAATAACACTTTTATTTAAAAAATCCTTTTATGCATCTATTTATGCATAAAATCAAATTTAATAGAAATAACACTTTTAAAATAAAAAGAATTTTTTTATGCATCTATTTATACATAAAAATTTACTTTTTATAAGAATAATGCTTTTATAATAAAAAAATTTCTTTATGCGTCTTTCTATGCATAAAAATCAATTTTAATAAGAATAACACTTTTATAATTAAAAAAATCCTTTATGCATCTTTCTATGCATAGAAATCAAATTTAATAAGAATAACACTTTTATAATAAAAAATTTTCCTTTATGCGTCTTTCTATGCATAGAAATCAATTTTAATAAGAATAACACTTTTATAAAAAAAAATCTTTCATGCATCTTTCTATGCATAGAAATCAAATTTAATAAGAATAACACTTTATAATTTAAAAAAAATCTTTATGCATCTTTCTATGCATAAAAAACAAATTTATTAAGAATAACACTTTTGTAATAAAAAAATTCCTTTATGCATCTTTCTATACATAAAAAATAAATTTAATAAGAATAACACTTTTATAATTAAAAAACTTTCTTTATGCATCTTCTATGCATAGAAATCAAATTTAATAAGAATAACACTTTTTAATAATAATAAATTTTTTATGCATCTTTCTATGCATGAAATCAAATTTAATAATTAATATCAGTGATATCCATGCATATTCATAGGTGAATATGTACATGGAGTAATTAGAATATTTCTTCTAGATGCAAAAGTGATGGGAATTACTCTTTTGGAATAACATAAAAACAAACTTTCTTGTTCACAAAATTTTAAAAAATTTTGTCATAACCTCCTTTGTATGGTGGCAGACCATTTCTCATTTTTATCTTTCATCACTTAACTTAATTAATCCAATTTAAAATTATAGAGCTCTAATCTATAAAATTTTCTAAATTCAAGAGAGTAAATAATAAGAAGAGTTTAATTAATCACTTAGTTAATCTTTCTAGGATTAAGAAAGGTTGTAATGTAAAGAAGAGAAGGGGGTGGTCTTTTCATCAAAGACATAGCATTTGAATTTAATTCAATCATTTGCAAAACATAAAAATCAAGAAAACCATAGATTTTTCATTAAAATTCGTAAACAAAGTAAGAAAATTAGCTTACATGGAGCTTGTAAGCTCTCCTTTGGCTTGAGGGATTGAGGGTTCTACTCTTGTTTAAAGCAATAGTGGCCACCAATTCACTTTGGAGAGGATTAGGCCAAAAATAATTCAATTATTAAAAAATTCAATGTAGATGGTTCAGGAGACAGGAGTAGAGTAACAGTGCATAAACACCATTAAGTTTTTACAAAGGGAGAGGCTGCTATTTATAATTAAAAGTGAGCCTCTAACCAAGCAAACTGATTCTAGAATTTTTCAAATGTGTTTGGTCAATTTTTGACCATTTTTAGGGCACTTCAGCTTACTTTTTGGATCTAGATTTGAAACGGGAGAGAGGAGAGTTGAAAATATCTCATTTTATTGATTAAAAATTAAAGATAATGATGAGAAAAATAAACCTACTTCATGAGGGGAGATCCCTACACTGAGGTATCACGTGTTACACTCCACAATTCTTCACAACTTCTTAGATCTCTTTCTTTCTTCATAGATTCCATACACACTTGCTTATCAAGATTTGTATCTCCATTTTCTAGCACCTCATGAGATATGTGTTTTAATTAATACTTTTCTTGCTATCTCTCACCTATACCTAGTGGTGGTCCCAATTTATTCTATCTATTAACAACAAGCCTATACATCTTTCTTCATAGTTTCCATACACACTTGCTTACATCAAGATTTGTATCTCCATTTTCTAGCACCTCATGAGAGAGGTGTTTCAATTAATACCTTTCTTGTTATCTCTTCACCTATACCTAGTGGTGGTCCTAATTTATTCTATCTATTAGCAACATGCCTATACATCTCATTTTGATATACTAGATTACACATGTTTTTCTACTTATTACCTAATGAGTTATGACACCTTCGCGTTAACCGATGTGCAACATGTCTTAAATGGTTCAGATATCAACCAAGATGTGAGAGGCTTTGTATGCATTACCAATAAATGTTGGGCAAGTTTTGATGAACCCAAAAGCACCTTACATGTGACACTGTGTTACATCTCCACTAACCTCCCTCTTAGGAAGATGAATTATTTTTTCTATACTAGTTCACATCACAAGGTGGATGCATAATTGTAATTTCAAACTACTACATACATTTAATTGCACAAAAAATATGAGCATTTCTCATAGATTCAGCTCTCAAGTTAAATACATTACCCAACTAAGACGAAATTGGGACAGCCTATATAAAGTTTAGAAATATGCATCCTTTGGCATGCAGATTCTATACAAAGGGCAAAGGATTTAGCACTAATTCATGCCTTCCCTCCTTTATCCAGAAAGGTTAGAACACTAACTAAAGAATGCTTGATGTGTAAATGACTAAGGCAATAACCTTGTGTAGTATAAGGGGCAGCAGCAAAGGCATCAATATTTAGTAAAGGTGTGTTATCTAGCACGATCAAAAGGCGCAAGGTTGCATGTAGGAGAAGGATGTAGATTTTGTCTAGTCTCCTCAAACAGATGCAAGCAACAATTGAATTATTGAGAGAACCACCACCTTTTACATCAATATTTCAATCCAAAACACCATTTTTGAAGTCAAAAGGAGATACTCGAGAACAAGCCACTTCTCATACTTTTTGTTTTCTAAATTGCATAGTAAAATATCACAAAATTAATTATTGCCCTTTTAATGAGCACGCAATGTAGTGGCTAGGTTTGGCATGTAATTAACAGCATTAATCTTGATCAGACATCTTTCCTCAGCTCAATTTAGTGAAATGTTTATTCATCCAAACCTTCCTGTGTGTAACACATGCAACCTCTTTGAGTACATTATGAGAGGATCTAGTTCTGCAGGTATGAAGCATAGTAAAAGCAAGGAGAAAAATAGGAGGGAATTTTATGAGGATGAATATTAAATACCCTACGCTTCTGACATCAACTTGCCTCAAAAAATGCCAGAACTCACCTATAAGCTCCAACATTTGCCATACAAGTATTCTTACTGATCAGAAACCACTATCTGAATTCATTTGGCCAAGTCCTAAAAACACATGTTGGGCTAATCTTTTTTTTTGGTAGAATTTTTGATTTAAATTAGAAGAAAAGAAAAGTTACAGCTACAGCAGAGATAAAGGCTCTGCGAGGGGCACAACTGCCTGCATAGGAACATCTGAGGGCTTTCTAACAAAATAACAAGATTCTTGTACTATGAGGAAAGGATTCCATCAATCATTGACAGTCGATCTCTTGAGTAGATCTTCATGAGCCTAGACTTCCAAGTCTGCCATCTTCCAAGCTTGACTTCTTGGAAAGTCTTTTGAAAATCTTCCACTGCATCCTTCATCTCCCCCATAACCTGCACAGCAACTTTAGAAATGTGAGCTTTTAAAGCCCAGATATGGTTCCTCCCTCCATTAGAGAAGACATAATCATTTCTTTCTTTCCAGATTTCATGGAGGAACAGACATCTGATCATATGCCACAATGGGGGATCAAGGTGCATACATTCACCCAAAAGAACCTCTTTAGGAGAAAATGGGTTGGGGTGAATACTCTTAAAACAGGTATACAGAAGGTTTAGAAACTTAGCATTGTACCTGCAATGAAAAAACATGTGAGGAATGTCTTCAATGTCAGCATTACACCGAGGGCACAAACCATTACCTTTACCAATCTTGGCAGCACAAGCACCTGTCCAGATCCCCTTATGGAGGATGAGCCAGAGAAAGCAAGAATGCTTAACAGAAGGGGAGAAGGCCCAAATAGACTTAAACCTGTAGCTCCATTGGCTAGTACTCCACTTAAGGTTCCACTTATCATTGAGCAAGAGGATAAGTTTATAGTTATCTCTGCACAGGTTCGGGACAGGCAGGAGAGGGCTACTGTTGTTCCAGTAGACCAATTGGGTAATAGGCGGTAGGGATCAACAAAGGGAAGATGGAAGATATAAGTGTTAACCTTTCCATTAAAAGATTAAGACAAGCAGGAGAGACAGTAGCAATGCTAAGGATGTCATACTGGTCAGCCCAGTGATTAGATACCCAGAGGTCCTTCCAACTACAAAAGCCAAGTTTGTACAACTTGTGACCTCTGCGTAGCTGAGAATCAGAGATAGGCTGCACAAATTTACTGAACCATATAGAATCATAGGGCAGGTAGAGGAGCTCTTTCTTATCCTTTAAGCTCACCAAACTCTTATACTTAAACCAAGCATTCCAATACTGGTTAGCAAGAGTAGTACCCTTAGCCTTAAATGGAGCATTGGACATAAATATCTCATTGGGGGAAAATTTGTCCCAGGCCTTAAGATTTCTATGATGAAACCACCCACAGTTTCTGTGAATGAAAAAAGTCCAGAAGTCTCTAGTGGAGACACTTCTAACTATCCATTTGCAAGCCAGTTTATCAGCCATGGTTCTGATGTCCAGAAGCCCAAGACCTCCTTGATCTTTAGGCAGGGTACACTTCTCTAATGCCACCTTATGGATTTTATTATTGGTGGCACTGTTACCCCAAAGAAAGTCAGCAGTGAGCCTGTCAAGCTCTCTAAGGTGTGTCTCAGGAGGCCTCCAACAAGCAAGGAAGTATATGACAGTAGGAAGGATATAGTTGTTCAAAACAAAGAGTCTAGAGGCTAGGGTAGAGTTATAATCATTCCAATGCTTGAACTTGGCTTTGACTTTTTCCATAACCCAGGACCATCTACTCTTGATGGAGCAACCAAAACCCATAGGAATCCCTAGTAACCTGAAAATGGTCCCAGAGAGGACTTGGGTACAACCAGCATTAGAGATAGAGTCAGGAATGTTACCTTTAGAGGCCCATACTCCAGTCTTGGAGTGATTAATAATAGAACCACTGGCTTCACAAAAGATGTCAAGGCAGTTCCAAAAATTTTTAACACTTAAGTCATCATTGGCAATAAAGGAATTAGAGTCATCAGCAAACTGTTGCAGACATAGATCATGATCAAAACCAGGGACAAGAATACCTTTGATCTCACCTTTATCAAGAGAATCCTTGACCAGCCAACCTAAAGCATTAGCCACAATAACAAACAAAAGAGGAGCAATGGGGCAGCCCTGCCTGATAGATCTCCTAAGAGTGAGGCTCTGTAAGAGATCCATTAAGAGAGACAATAGCTTTAGCATTACCAAGTAGCACATGAACATATTTAATAAAAATTTCCCCAAAGCCAATGTCAGACAAGGATTGTAGAACAAAGTCCCATTCAACTCTATCATATGCTTTATCAAAATCAATTTTGAAGAAAAGAAAATCAAGCCCAATGTCTTGGGCAAACTCACACCCTTCCCAAATGTTGATAATGGCATCAAGGATATATCTGCCCTTAATAAAACCTTTTTGCTCCTGTAGAATGATATCATCCATTAAAGGGCTGAGCCTCCTAGCAAGGGTAAGGGCAAAAACCTTATAGGTAGAGGTAAGACAGGTAATGGGTCTCCAGTTGTCAAGCAAGTCCTTTCTCCCCCTTTTATGAATGAGCTTAATGACCCCAGTGTTAACAGAGATAGGGAGGGCACCATAGCTGAGAGTCTCAAACCAAACTTTCAAAAGATAGGGAGCAATCCATTCCTTATACGCCTGAAAGAATTCATTGGGCAAACCATCCATCCCAGGAGTTTTACCTTTAGCCATGTGCTCTATACTTTCTTTCACCTCATCTTCGGTCAGAGGGGCCTCAAGCTGAGACTTCATGAAAGGGGTAACAATCTTTTTCCTGCACATAGCTATATTAGCTCTAGCATTAGTGGTCCCCTCTGACCTGAAGGGCATCTCAGAAAAATTTTTTGCATAAAAATTAGCAACAAGAGGCAGCAGCAAAGGCATCAGTATTTAGTAAAGGTGTGTTATCTAGCACGATCAAAAGGCGCAAGGTTGCATGTAGGAGGAGGATGTAGATTTTGTCTAGTCTCCTCAAACAGATGCAAGCAACAAGCTTGTTTGAATTATTGAGAGAACCACCACCTTTTACATCAATATTTCAATCCAAAACACCATTTTTGAAGTCAAAAGCAGATACTCGAGAACAAGCCACTTCTCATACTTTTTGTTTTCTAAATTGCATAGTAAAATATCACAAAATTAATTATTGCCCTTTTAATGAGCACGCAATGTAGTGGCTAGGTTTGGCATGTAATTAACAGCATTAATCTTGATCAGACATCTTTCCTCAGCTCAATTTAGTGAAATGTTTATTCATCCAAACCTTCCTGTGTGTAACACATGCAACCTCTTTGAGTACATTATGAGAGGATCTAGTTCTGCAGGTATGAAGCATAGTAAAAGCAAGGAGAAAAATAGGGGGGAATTTTATGAGGATGAATATTAAATACCCTACGCTTCTGACACCAACTTGCCCCAAAAAATGCCAGAACTCACCTATAAGCTCCAACATTTGCCATACAAGTATTCTTACTGATCAGAAACCACTATCTGAATTCATTTGGGCAAGTCCTAAAAACACATGTTGGGCTAATCTTTACTTTTCACCACGCCCACATTCGTGTTTTTGTCCTCTATACTTAGATATTCAACCAATAGAAGATACTTTTCTACGGATTGCTCATTTTTAACCCTGATAAGTCTCATGCTGATCAAGGGCATACTCAAGGGGATAACAGAGAACTCAATAACGGGCTTTCAGTACTGTTTGAATGAAACTGATGTTGAGTCCAATTTATCCTTGTGAGATTAACAAAGATACCACACAGGCTTTCAGTTTCTCAGATCAGCTCTCAGACTTCTTCACACATTGATTTCTTCTGCAACGCTACATGTTTCAATTCACTGTCTTCCATTATTTTGCCCTATCATAATTTCAAACGCTTCATCAGTGCAAGGAAACTCAGCAGGCATATGATGTCATCAAGGAAACAGTGGCTGCTGTAGAAGTCCGGTATCTTCTGACCACCCCATCAGCAAGTTTAAATTCTGTAATGCCTGCCCTGATGCACCCTTTACAAGATTATCAATCTGTAAAATAAATCAAAAACTTAAGTTATTTTGATTCTGATACATAGAAGCCCAAAAGGTAAATATATTTTCACAATAAACCCATCATAGAAGACATGGAACAGTACTTACTACTGAAATAATAATTGCCCTCCCTGGGATTCGATCCTCGAACACATTTATAAGGCAGTAATTAGAACCCCGAACATTACGAGTGTGTGGAACAACACCCTTGGGCAAAACGTCCTAGAAAAGTTCAAACAAAGTAAAACGGTTATATGACCATTTCACTCACTTATATAAGGCAGTTCTTGAACAAGATCAAAGGGAAACTGATGAAGGAGAATGCTCTAGTAATAACAATATCCTCATGGTATCAATGTTTACTAACCGTAAAAATGCTGCTTTATTCCCAACTTTGCATCATGTATATAAATTGTACCTTTTTAATAAATCCACTTGCAAAGCACAAACTCACACATGTACAGCAAGGATTACCTGCTAAAACATCCTACATTCATTACCTGATATCTTTTGCTCAACCAATGATGCAGATCATCAACCATTATTCCATGGGCTAATTGCACATAGATTGTGGACTGCATTCCTCGGCTCTGCGAAATGAAAGCACAAACAGCATCTCAAGGCACTATAGAATCTATTACTGTTGCACCACCAAAGGTTGTTAATTTCTGAATTTTGCATTGAGGATGTCCTAGACGTTTTTAGAAGTCAAGTACCTTCAAAATATTTACCATAACTAACGAAAGTATGCTATATATCTACTGAAATTCCTCTGAAGGATCCAAAAAGATTCTGCAACTACATCAGTCATCAAAATTGAGGTAGGTTTCCCTGTAGAGATTCCTGAAAAACATCGACTGCAGATAATGAGCAAACTGGATTATCCCATAAAAATCATCATTCAAACGTAGATGGTTTTGCAATGGCCTGATCATTAGCATGGACCGCAAACTCACGCACAAAGTAAGAAATAGAGGTATGCAGAGGTATGCCTGATTATTGTCAAATACACTTAGGCAAGACTCTCTCTCTCTCTCTCTCTCTTTCTGTGAGACACATGAGAGCCCAGAGAGGGGGCTGCCCACTGTGACAGGCTATACATGGGAGTCTGCCCACAGGAAGGAAATGAGGAGAGCCAATGGCATCCGAGGCTCTGGAGGAGTTGCAGTCCTTTTCAAAATGCAGCTGTACCCACATATCCGTGGTTCGGGTAGAAGAACATGCTCGACACATGTGGATATGAGTTAGGCTACTGGATACACGACCGATATTTATTGCAGTATGCTACTTCCCCCCAAACACCTCCTCCTATGCACATGATGTCACTACAGAGGGACACAGCCCATATGAGACTACATGATGGTATTATGGAGTTCTCCAGGTTGGGAGATATCCTCCTACTGGGTGACTTCCATGCACGCACAGGAGATACACAGGTAGGGCTGTGGAATTTTGAGGAGGACCCTGTCATAGTGCCAGAGCTAGAACAGAAGTTGGGATCATGAGACACTCAAGAGATGCAGCACAAGTGACAGGATATGGTCACCACCTACTGGAGTTGGGAGCTGGCCATGATTTGATTATCTCCAGCGATGGCCATCATCCGGTGGGATCACATGTTTCCCACATGGTGGAGGGATTAGCACAGTGGATTACTTGCTAGGCCTACTAGCTTTTATATCTCGTGTACATGATTTCATGGTGCCCCCCCCCCCCCCCCCCCCCCCCCCCCCATTTGGTGCCGACCACTCTTACTTAGCCTTCAGCATTTCGGGTACCACACCAGTCACACGAGCAAGCCCCATACTGCCACAAGTTCCGAGTCCATTTTGATCATGCCCTCGATCCAGTTTATGTGAGCCACCTTACCTAGGCACTAGACCTATTGAGGAGACAGACCTTAGCCACGCCTCAGATGCCCTAGTCTCCGTGATTCATGATGCAACTACCAGGTCTTTCCCCAACCCGTTCCTCAGTACATGCCCCAGTTGGGACCATGCCTTAGAACCCCTGGTACGATGATGAATGTATGGAGTTGAGATCTTACCTGACACAGGAGAGAGCTTTGGGCCAGATGACGACACAGGAGGCGCATCAGATTTCACAACGGCTGACACGCTGTAAGAGCCGAACCTTCTTGACTCATAGGATGGAGGAGGTGATCAGCTCTTTCCGTGGGGGAGACCCTACCATTGGTTGGGGGCTTTTATCTGAAGGGAAGTCACCTATCCCCATCACAGATCCAGAGGTTTGGCACGCTTATGCTAGCTCACTTTATGATGTACCGATGGAGACACCACCTGATGGTTTATATCTATTAGAGATGAGACGACACAGAGACACACTTCTACGACGGATTAGACAGCAGCAGATGGAGAGTGTGACACAGGTGACCCACACAGACCGGATGCAGCAACATGTGACAGACTTCTTTATCTCTGAGGAGGCCCCCAGACACAGTGAGACGGAGTATGCGGAGCTAGCCGACCTCCGAGACCACTGGATCAGAGGTACGAGACGAGTTCAGGGCCCCTAGAGACCGACCAGAGCACGCATGATTGAGGTCCAACCTATCTCTGCCCTTCTTGGCGGGAACCGCCCTATCCGAGGAGTCACCCTCGATATGGCTCACCGGATACGACGGTTACGCAAACCACCACTGCGACGTACCACTACTCGACAACTACAGATTTAGGAGATTCTCACAGCCCACCAGGCCACTACAGCACCGGGCTCCCCTCCATGATGCTTGTGATATACTCTGCTCTACAGTTCAATAGTCAGTACTATAGTTTCTGTTTATAGTACTTGGCAAGGGCTTCAGTATGCCCTTTGCCTTTTGTTCTTGTTTTCAGCCCCATGAGGCTTGTATGAGTCATCACATATTTTGTAGCACTGTGTCCCATAGGCCCGTGAGGCCTCCCGCAGACGTTAATACATCTGTGTGTGTGTGTGTGTGTGTGTGTGTGTTGACACATTGGACCTCTCAGGACGTTTCTGCTTTCATGTCTCAGGCTATGGAGGTGTTATGGAAAACAAAGTCATCTGTTAAAGCCTTAAGACTCATGCGGATGGAAAAAGTTTGTTCCCCGAGGATGCATGGCGGATTGAATGTGCTGAATATTGCGCATGATGTCTTGGCAAGGAAAATTCCTCTCCTACTCACTTTTTTTTGTCAGAATCAGCCCTGGACTCATATGCTTGCAGCTATGTGCACGGCCTTACGCACTTCTGCATATGGTGCATGGACAACTGATCATTGGGAGGTCATTTTGGGGAGATTTGAAGGCTCTATACCTGGCTGCCCTTTTGCCACCGCACTTATTTGTGATTGGAAACAAGTCCTTTCTCATGTTCATTGGGCACCCTTGCTTTTGTCCCACGCCAATTCTCTTCGGAAGGAAAGTATTTATTGGAGTGCTGTTTTTGATACTCCATTGGCCCTGCAAGAGCCGGTTCGGGCATACAATCTCAGCAAATTGGGGATTAGGTGCATAAATGATGTTGTCAATGCTCCACGTCAAATGCTTTCCTTCCCTCAGGCTATGGCCTCCTATGCACTGGCCATGCACCGCTGGTTTATTTGGAATAAAATTGTTGATTTGCTGCAGCCTTTTCTTCCCATCCCTCCTTTAGCTAACAGGGATAGGTTACAAGATTGGCAGTTACAACCGGTGGGCCCACATTCTCGTCCTGTTATTCTTTCTGACCTAACAGTTAAGAAGACATACTCTTTGCTCCAGCCATCACCATGGATTCATTTACATGCTAATTCTATTTGGCATATGACAAAATCACTTGCTTGATGGCGAAAGAATCTTCGGAATTTATGGAAGAGCAAACTGCCTCTCAAGCAAAAGCTCTTCTTATGGCATTGTATTATAGGTTCATTATCTGTGGGGGTCACTCTTGCTAATCGAAGGATTGCATCTACTTCTTGTCTTTTCGATGCATGGCTCCTTCTGAAACAGTGCCTGGACGTGCTCCAGCACTAAGGCTTTTCTTCATAAAATTTCCATGTTACTTCGCCTTCGTTTCCCTAATTCTTTCTTTGGGAAACACTTTTGGCTTTTTGGCAGATTCCCTACATCCATGGTCCATTACTCTTTACTTCTGTCTTGGATCAGATATTGGGCTCTATGGACCATATGGCAAGAGCACAACACGAGATATTTTGGCAAACAGTTCTTGCAACCCTATGAGTATTTTAGAAGCTCCTTACGGCAATCCATCTATGATGTTTGCCAACAAGGAGATCTTCAACAATCATGCCTGGAAATAGTTTCTCTTTGTTTCTGATTTTCCGTTCAGGCTCTCCACTTTGGAGACTCTCATGTACATTTTGTTGATATAATATAATGCTTATGGATTTACCAAAAAGAAAAAAGAAAAAAGTGTGTGTGTGTTGACCAGCCTCTCCATTCGTTTGCAGTCTGTTGCGGCTCAGCCCGTAGTGCAGCTCTACTTCAACCAGGGATCGTGCCTCAGCCATGTGATGAAGCTATACTTCAACCAGCCTTTCCTCTACCTCACAAAGGGAAATTTGTGGGCAGATTGGGACGTGCAAGGGTAAGGAGCAAAGGAAAGGTTTTTTCCCATCGGTACACAGCTGAGAAGAATTACCTCCCCTCCCACTCTGCAAATGCACCCTTAACCATTGGATCATCGATTTTTCAATGGGATTCTAATATCCGCATTAACTTATAAGAAAAAGTCAAACAGCTTTAGATACACAGTTGAGAAGAATTACCTCCCCTCCCACTCTGCAAATGCACCCTTAACCATTGGATCATCGATCTTTCAATGGGATTCTAATATCCGCATTAACTTATAAGAAAAAGTCTAACCATTGGATCATCCCATCTTTCAATGGGATTCTAATATCTGCATTAACTTATAAGAAAAAGTCAAACAGCTTTAGATTTTCAGGGTGGGATTGTAGATCTTGCCAGCCCATGCAATGCCATGCAAACCCACAAACGAAGGTTCTCCACATTTGAAGCAAAAATGATTGTAGACAAGGAAAGGTGAGTTTTTCGTTTATTGCATACTTTGGCTGCCCCCACCACCGAATGGAGAGGACTGCATGAAGGGGGTTTGACTTGCAGGTACAACATGGAGGCAAGACACTCGGAAGAAGAATGCGATGCCCTCACCTAGGACCTTGCCTACTCGGCAAACAATGTCTTCTTTACCACCACATTCCACCTCTAATATCACATCACCTCTTGCCTCAGTTACAGTTCCTCTCCAATGCCCGTTACTACAGCCACCACCTCTATACGATCTATAGCTACCCCCTTGCCTATTGTTCAACCTCGGTCCTTCCCTCTTACCTCTCTAGCACATCCCATAACCTTCCCAACTTTCTCCTCCCCTGCTCGACATATTTCCATAACTCTATTATCCCCTCCTCGGTACATCCCCACTTCCAAACCCTCCAACACATGATGACCCCCTTAAATGAGTCCATTGTCTACGTATGATGAATCATGATGTATCTCAACTTTACTCGCCTACACCTCCTAGGAGAGACCTTTCCCTACACCAACATTGGGTGTGATATATTTCATCACCTAATCAGATACGCCTGCTCATAAGAAGCTGCAATTGGAGCAGGGTCTTGAGACAGAAAGACTCCACGAGACAGTAGTCTCCCTCTATATAAGTGAGCCGAGGGCTCAATTGTTGGGGTTCTCAGAAATGGATTCCCTAGATGATCAAGACCTAGATGAAGCTCATGTTCAATCTATTGATCCGATGTCCTGAATCTATGGCTGGTTTGTGAGCCCACATGCTTTCCCCTATGGTCCATGCTAATTATTGTTGTGGAATTGTTACAAATTGGAGTTGAAGAAAGATGCAAGCACAAAGGTCGAGAACTCTAGCCCTCTTCTTTTGTGTACCTTAGGGAATTCTATGGCCTAGGGTGGCCCCCATAACGGGGACCTCCTTGAGAGGAGGCCAAAACAAGGGATATGCTCAGGGTCACCATTCATGCATGGTTCGCCTTCTAGAATCTCATACGCAGCTTCTGTTTGTTCCACAGCTTCTCATTGTCTCTATCACCATGGCTTAACCCGTCCCGTCTATGCTCTAATGGCTAGGAAATTGTCAGTGGCAAGGGGATTGAGGCGGAGGGGTGGGCTTAGGTGTGGAACCTGCTGATTTTTTCCACTGCCACTAGTGGGAATTCTAGGACCGTGCCAAAGAGTAGGCATTGATCGATCAGGTCAAATGTCTGAAGGAATAGGAAGCAAATCGAAAAGATACCCTCCACACCAATGTTCAAAATACCATTGGTGAAGGATGATGAGACGCATTCCTAGAGATACAAAACTGCACTTCAACCAGCACTGTCCTCATGTCCGCTAAATGGATCGCAGAGATGCCTCTCTTGAAGAAAACTACCTATCTGATGTGACCCGGTCAAAGCTAGGCTAGCCAAGAGCTGAAGCGTTGCCCCCTCCATATGGGACAGGAAAAAATCACCACAAGCTGTCCTCTTCATCAAAATCCAACCATCCCCCCATAGGATTCTGAGCAACAAGTTGACCAATTGCAACTCTACATCTAACACTTGAAACAACACTCTTTTTCTTGTTTGTCCCCTCCAAGCACAAAGGCTTTCCATTACCACCTCTTGTGGGACACCTTCAGGATTCTGCTCCTTCAAGACAGCCACAGTTTTATCTTCCTTTTTCTCTTAAGCACCTTGTCACTTCTTTTTTTGAAGTTTCCCCCACTTCATACGCTGCAATACTTGACCTCCCAGTATCGTCTTGTACTAGCTTGAGTTCTCCCTTACTCTTTCCACAAGCATGTATTCCATGTTCTTGTTGAACCTGTTTCATAGCTTCCACAACTCGATAAGCTTCTGCTTGTTCTTTCCTCTTAGCTGCCCTTAATACTTCCGTGAATGTATCTGGGGCCTTTCTACGCACTGCTCTCTTTAAAGGCTGCTTAACGCTCCCATGAACATTACCACTTTTTGCTGATCCATTAAGGTCAAGCACATAAATTCTCGAGCCAGAGAAAAATAAAAAAACCATGCAGCTTCAAATCGCAACCTTAAATCTTGAATTGTTTCGTGTCAGCTGGCCAACATACTCCAGCACCTCTGCTAACTCCTGCAACTAAAAACCTCCTCTAAATGCCATCTTTATGTAGCAAGACCCTTCCTTCATGGGTTGTCCAATAGACACTATGATCCTCTTTGGCATCTCTGGGCAATGACCTGCCCAGACCTACACAAAAGCCCCTTCTGAATCACTCAAATTGATGGTCAAACTAGCTTCGTTAGCTGCTGCACATGGTCAATTGTTGGCTTTATATTGACTTTCAGAACTGCATAATACCTTTCAGACACCAAATATCTGCATATGACAACAGTCAAGTGCATGCTCACATTTTGAGGCACAAATCTGAATTATAAACCCCCTTCAAAAACCTTCAAAATTGATGGTCAAGTATGCTCTTGAGCACAGTCAAACCCTTGATTATGTAATGCTCCCGAAGTGGAATCATACAACACCAGATGTTCCTGACTTTCTCCTCCAAGAGTCCCCACATAAAGGCATATAACTGGGCATCACAGTGCACAAAAATCCCTGGCAATATCCTCAAAAACTGAGCCGCAAAACCACAAAAAAACCACTATTTTTCTACTATTTCCTGTTTATTTCCCACACCTGCAATTTTCTACCAAACATCAATGTCCCATCACTCCATCAAATTCCTATGGAAAACTCTACAATTCTCCCACTAAACACCCAACAATCTTCCACCTGGATTTCCTACTTATTTTCCATAATCCTCCCACAGGTAATCTCCCATGAAATTCCTACGTAGAAACTCTGCCCAATTCACAATTCTGATTGATTCTTTGCTCTGGTGCGTGCTACACTGGAGTTGACATCTGCAAAATTGACGACTCCTCTCTGTGCCGAGCCCTTTCGCAGAAATCTGAGTTTCTTTTTTACATGCTTATTGTCTTATGCAGTGCAACACCTTCTCTAACTGGACCTTTTGCCGGCTGGTTTCCACACTTCGATTACGTCACCTATTTTTTCCCTCGTGATGCCCATCGCTTGTTTCTTGTGGCCTCACATACATCCATGTTTCACTTCTACGACGCATGTAAGCAAATATCGTTTCTCTCTCGGGTCCGTCAATGCCAGAAAACGTTGCCTTCTTTCAGCTGGTATCCACAAACTCGCAAAAAGCTTCTTCTTGCTCGTTACTTCAAGCAACTAGCCAAGCCTCTATACAAAAATCGTAGATTGAGCCCTTTTGTGCTCCATTTGTGACCTTGATCTTCCACGCTCTTCTCTTCCTACGTAGCCTCAAGCTTGCATGCTTAAACTATACATTTTCCCTTCCCTCCGTGACCAAAGGTAGGGCTGGATGGCCCCATCTTGACCCCTCCCTCTTCCGTCTCCCTTGCATCCAACAGATGATCAAAGCCTCCATTGCTGATGCTTTCAATCAGTTCGTTTGGGATGGGAAAGTCTGGTGAATAAGGTTCATTCTATCTGCAAGGAGTATAAGCTGCAAGTTTCTACGATCCGACTGAATCGTAGAGTGCAAATCAGGAACCAGATTCAAGACATTTATCTGTCTAAAAATGGTGCTGTTAACCACTCTTTGATTGAGCTAAAGAACCAACTCAGACTCGAGTAGTTGTTAGCGGCTAAGGCCACTAGATTGTGGTTCAGGGAGGTTTGGGCTGGGAAAATTGATACTCCTCACCCTAAGATGTTTGCGCTCCTTAAAAGGAAAAAAGGTAGAGATCTCATCCCTATGGTCAAGAAGCCCAATGGTCACCTTGCTTGCCTGGCGTCTCCACCGAAAATGAAAGCCGAAATAATTATTCGTGTGCTGTGCATGCTTTGTGCTCGGGATACAAGAAGGGGTGAAGGAGGGAGAGAGACACACCAAGTTGTACTTCCATTGCACACCAAACTGTACACCAAAAATCTTCAGAATTGTACACACCAATACCAACCTCCACACACACAAACTCCGTGAACTCCCTCTCTCATGTACCTTCTCTCTCCATGCCTTTTCTAGAAAATCTTCCAAGCCTTCAACACTCTAGATTCTTTCCTTATTTCCATTACACCATGTCCTTCAACCCTTTAAAATCAAACAACTCTACCCCCCCTCCCTCCCTCCCCCCCCCCCCATGAGAACACGAGCCCACACAAGCCTAATTAATTACATAACTCGACAACCATTGGTCCGATTGACGCGAGGACAGTCACGTCTCGAAGCTCTCACGATGCCCCAACGCCCTTTGAACTCCATAGCGGGAGTGGGTTTACAAAATACTCCAGGACAGTCACCCGCATGGTGTCACTAAAACCCGCAAACACCCCCAAAGAGCAACGCAATAATTTTTCACATCACACTACAAATGCATGTATACATCATGGAGGTCTTTCAATCCAGGTTTGAGAGCGGTCACAACAACTATCCCCTGAAGTGCCTGGATGGACAAGGCATCAGCCTGAGAATTCTGTTCTCTAGTAATTTGTGAGAACATACAAACTTCCTTTTGTTGGAATAATTGTTGTGCTTCCTCGTATCATGGCTTCAGTACCTCACTTCATACTCTTTTCTTTTTTTGCAAGAAAAGTTAGGCTGATTATATTACTCAAAAAAACAATTACAGAAAGGCTTGATAGCAAGGCTAGAGCATGGGTACTTCCCTGAAATCAACAAAAGTCTATCCTAGGACAATCCTCTCAGGGCTGAGTGCGAGGAGCCGAAGCAAAAAGCCACAAGGGAGGAAAAATTTCCACTTGGGAGCACTAGTAAAGATAAGGCCTTGGTACTCCCAAATGCATAAGAATCTCTTCCTCCACTCATGGCTAGCCTGTGAGGGACCTTGAATCTAATCCCAATATCTTTTGAGAAAATGGATAAGCTCGCCCCAGATGTCAGCCTATGTCTGACAAACCTATCCTCGAAGCACCTACAAACACTAGGCCTTCCAAATGTACCATCCCATTAAACTGCTGATAATCTCCCATACCTCGCTCCTCATGCTCTGGTCCAACTCAGTCTAAGCCTAGGGAAGGGCCTCCAGGCCACTAACTGCACAAGCACCATGCTCAATGAGGTACACCATGTCGTGCATCTCTGCCTCATAGAGCAAGTATCTTCCTGCACCAACAGGAGCCAGCACAAAGCCCCCTAGGTGACAAAGCAGAAGTCCAAGGAAGCCCTCCATATGAGTTCAAAACTCTCACCCCATACCCATTGTGCCCTTGGGTATTCCCACAAGCAATGCTTAGGGGGCTCAAACCGCTAGTTCTGGCACCTCTGGTGGTAGGTACCACCTAACCAATCTGAGCTAACCAGTTGCCCACCGGAAGCCCACCATGTGCAAGTAGCCACAAGAAGAAAGTGATTGTAACATAGCTGGTAGGGCTTTGGTGGTGAACGAGGTCCTCTTAGCAATTGCTTGGTATGTCTTGCTGGTGTTTCTCTAGAGGATGCATTACATAACTATGGAGGCCACCCCGGAACTTTCTCTGGGCTGGCTCTGACGGATTTGAGGCTACTCGCACTCGTGTGGCATGGCATATGATCATTTGGCCAAAGCCAGAAAGGGGTCTTGGCATGATCGATCCTAATCTTCAGAGCCAGGCCTTGCTGGGGAAGCCGGTGGTGCACGGGTTCATGTCGAGGGGCAGACATGGAAGCTACCGTTGTTGTAGGAAGGTACCAAATCCTACCACTCGAGTTGGGTGGGAGATGGAGGGCATCGATGAGATGGATCTCTCCGATTGCATCGACAACTGCGTCGTGCTCTTCTTTTATGCGCAGCTTGTTGGTGGTATAGAGGCTCCTGCGTTAGAGTCTACAACAACACCCCGAAGCTGTCAGGAGGAGATGGGAGGCAGAGTTTGTAGAGATGCTTAGAGATACCTAGTTATCAGATGCCACTTCGGAGGGTCATGATTGGTTGGTTTGGGTGGAGAGAGCTCTTGCTAGAGCCAGCATGGCTTGTCAGGCCAAGGAAAAAGAGGAAAAGGAAAAGATCAGACTCAGGGATCGGACTGTCAAAGCTGAGGTTTCTAGACTTCAGAGATTGGTACAGATCTTTCCGGATTCTCTTTCCATTAGAGGACAGCTCTCAGCGGCTCAGGAGAGGCTAGAGGAGATTCAGGGTAGGAGGGCACAATTCAGATTCTACTCTCAACAGACCTTCTGGATCCAGAAGGGGGATAAATGCTCCAGGGAGTTCTTCAGAGCAATGGGACAGAGATACTCTTCTGATAGCCTTCAGAGACTTGTTGATGATGCGGGAGTTTTGCAAACGGACCCTCATCTAGGCAACCGACTATTTGGAGCACCTTCGTTGTTGACGGGGAGGGAAGACAACTTGGGGAGCTCCCACACATAGCCTGGGCTTGGTGGGAGGGACCGTCACGATCGACGAGACTATGAAAGGAGATCTTCAATCAGTCAGGAGATGATGTATTGGCAGAGGCAGCGAGCTCTATGAGAGAAGCAGCATCTCGGCGGCAAGAGATTCAGGAAGCCATACCTTAGGAGTAGCTCCAACCTCCGGAGAAGAGGGAGCACAAGGCTGGAATAACACATTCAGTCGCATAGTTGTCATCCACGGAGCACGTGGCGGGGGGTCTCTTAGATGGTTTGATAGTTCCTTTCTCCATGTTGTAGATGGTGGTAGACTTTGAATAGAGGTCCATGCTCCAAGAGGCACATGAGCTTCCCTTTCCTTGATAGGGAGTTTGTATTTTGGGCTTGTAGGGGAAGGAGTAGCACCTGGATCTCCTATTTGCTTGCTGAACATATGCAAGAGTGGCGGTTGTGGCTATGAGACGAAAAGCCTTGTTATAGTTCCTTTCTCCATGTTGTAGATGGTGGTAGACTTTGAATAGAGGCCCATGCTCCAAGAGGCACATGAGCTTCCCTTTCCTTGATAGGGAGTTTGTATTTTGGGCTTGTAGGGGAAGGAGTAGCACCTGGATCTCCTATTTGCTTGCTGAACATATGCAAGAGTGGCGGTTGTGGCTATGAGAGGAAAAGCCTTGTTATAGGCCTAGGGAGTGGCGCTAGCCATGGTTGGCTACTTCTGCAGAGGAGGTGGGGTTCTTTGTGTGCAAGACCAGGGTTGGGAGGCAAGCCTTGATGGTGGCAGCAAAACTGGGCGCCGTCCAAGGTCGGGCCCTCATACGAGCATGGGATATCTTGCGTCTTCCTGCGCTTTTTTTGGAGGGCCTTGTGGGACAGTTGGCGATGGTGGCGCAATGCAGGAGATTTACCGTCGTACAATAACCTTAAAAGTACCTTAGATTGTGCATAAAGACTTAATAGCAAGATAAGATCTGACTCACGACACAAGTCTTCAATGCAATGGTAATGTGTAAACTTATATCAAAGGTTGAGAATGCAATTACAATGAGATCTATGTAAGATCTGTATTTTTCAATGTCTTTTGTTGATGCTAAGCAGCCTGATGCTGAATCTTCTACATGCTACGGGTGATAATGACTTTAATGATGACGTAATGCGTAAACGGAACTAATGAAGACCTACGTGCTACTGGACTGCTAGCTTCGGATCCTCGCATATTGATCCTGACATGTGGAGTGATGGATGATGAATGCTAAAAAGGATGTGTGTATTTATAGCCTAGGATTCGGGTAGGCAAGCAGCCAACCTACAGGCTGAGGTCGGCCCATTATGGCTGGCTGGCCACTTGGTAGTAGGTCGGCCTCTGCTATTCCACCAGCACTACTAGTCAGCCATCTTCCACTAAAGGTCGGCTTGTCTATCCGTTGCTTGTCCTTGTATCCTACTGTCAAAGGATGCTCCAAAATATGATGACTAGTGCTGACTGTGAAGCCAAGTGTCAAAGCCGTGCACGTGGCATTTCCTCTTCCTGAACTTCTTGGTAGGTTTGTGATCTTGCAATGCTATCCCTTTGCGATCGATCCTGCTCCACCAAGGCTTGCAACCTTGGGAATCTAGCAATTTGTTGCTGCAACATGATGGATGTGTTTGACCGTTGGACAACCGACTAAGACTAACTGAGACTCAACTGAATAGCAAAGGACCTGAGAACGAGATGGCGATAATGATAGATCTGACACGAGACACCGATGTAGGGATGCATGCAAATGTGCAGATGCTATAATTAATCGGAATGCTGATTACAATGCTGATCTGGATCAGATCTGGCTTTTAGGATATCTTCTGATGCAAAGCTGCAAACTGCTGCCCCGAGGGTGAGCCTGTTGAGCACGATGCTGAGGGCCACTGCCTGACTGAAGGTCCTCGAATGCTGCTCCTGTTGCTGCCCTAGGGATGGCGGCCTGTTGCTGATGCAGGAATGCTGAATGCTGTCCAAAACTGAGGCCGGACTGATGCTGTACTGCTGCGCCTAACTGCTGGAATGCTGCGCCTACAGGCTGGGCCTGAGCTGGAGAAGCTGCCCCTGGATGCCTGCTGGAATGTAGGAGGGAGTGCCCTATATATAGGAGGCTGGAAGGCTTCTGTAGGGGGTCGGCCTGTAGCTGGTCGGCCAGCCCTTAAGTAGGTCAGCCAGATCTGCTGGTCAGCCACCTGGCTGGGCCGACTGCCTCTTGCCTGGCCCATGCCTCGGCCTTCTGGTGGCTGGTCCCTTGGCTGGATTCCCCCCTTGAAGGGGCTTCTTTTGCTGCCCTAGATCTGCCCTAGGACTGAACTGAACTCCCTTCTTCCCTCGGCCTGTATGCTATGACAAAACTGCCTCTGACTGGAATGATGCAGTCAAGCATGTCACCGGCACTGGTGTGCACGTGACAGTTGCAAACTTAATACACCAATGACCTTGTCAACAAAACTCTTTCACACGCCTTCTCTGGGAAACTACAAGCCTCCACACAAATTGAGGCGACTGATGAAGCCACTTTTTGTGCCATATCCAAAACTCAAGATTGAGGGACTGCAGTACTGATGGCATGTTGAAGAGGACTTTGCTGATGCCAAAGTCTGCACACAAACTCCACATTCCCCTTTCGATGATGGATGTCGGACTTCTCCATTAATCATCATTGGTGGTCCTGTCTGCCTATAGATGCATAAATGCAAGTGCAAGATGGACTCTCTTTTCGTTTTTCTTTTTTCTTTAGATGTCAACTCATCTGGATTGACTACCGCCTATATGTTGATGCAAGCCTAATGCACAAATATGCTTATGCAACAAGCACATGGCTATTGACCAACAAGATCTTCATGGATTTAACTGAGCGGAAGCAACTGACATATTGATTAACTGCATGGCTATCTTCATGCACCTAAGCTATCTACACATAAAGCTCTGATAACAATGTTACAAGCAGAATATTGACCGTCGTAGAACAACCTTAAACTACCTTAGACTGTGCGTAAAGACTTAAAAGCAAGACTTAAACACGGGTCTTTAATGCAATGCAATGTGCAAACTTATATTAAATGCTGAGAATCCGATTACAATCAAATCTATGAAAGATCTGTATTTTTCAATTTCTTTGCTGATGGTAAGCGGTCTGATGCTGATGTTGAACCTTCTACATGCTGCAAGTGATGACGTGATGCACTAAGCTGAACTGCTGAAGATCTGTGTGCTGCTGGACTGCTGCCTTCAGATCCTCAAATGTTGATCCTGAAGTGCGGAATGATGGATGATGAATGATGAAAAGGATGCGTGTACTTATAGCCTGGGATGGAGGGTAGGTAGGCAGCCAGCCAGCCTACTGGCTGAGGTCATCCCATCATAGTTGGCTGTCCACCTAGCAGTAGGTCGGTCCCCCCATTCATTTGCTGGTCAGCCATTGCCGGTCGGCCCCCGTCTGTCCATTGCTTGCCCTTGTATCCTGTTGTCAAAGGAGGCTCCAATATATGTTGACTCTTAGTCACCAGGAAACGCGTTTCGGCATCTATGAAACATTGAAACGTGCTATGAAACGTTTCAGTGAAACGTTTCAAACCCCCCAAAAGGCTGAAACATTTCAGCCAAAAAAAATCCCTAATCCCAGCCCCAAAAACGGCGTGCGGCCGTACTTTGCCGATTCCATGCTGCCCGTCGCTTTCACGCCGCCATCTCCATGCCTGCACACCGCTCAAGGCCGCCTCGCACGCTCTCCAAGGCGGGATCTTGGGAGTCCAGCTAGCCGCATGCATTGCCTCAGGAAACCCCCCAAGGTAGGAGCTGAATCGTGTGCAGCCTGCAAAAATCAGAATCTCATTTTGCTAAAAAATCACCTTTGCAGCCCGCATCCCCCAATGTAAGTTGTATTTGCACAGTATAGTCAAGCAGCATGTTTCCTGGTTCTCTCGAGCCTAAATATCTCTGATGCAAATGGGGATTGTCTTCCCGATTGCTTGTGCGTGTGCAGGATGGGAAGGAAGGGTTATGCGTGGCTGGATACTATCGAGGTCATGCAGTACCCTCGATCCAGCACAAGGAAGAGTGTCTGCAAGTATTGTGGCTGCCTTTTGACGGCAGGGGCCACTCGCGTGAGAGCGCATCTTTTATCGGACGGAGGTAGAGGTAGCAAGGGCTGTGGTAATGTACCTGAAAGTGTTTTTATTCCTCACGGGGGTTCTAGAGAGGACTTTCTTCGATTGTTGCCTGCATTGGAATCACCCATCTCACAGGAGCATCTGGATATAGATGTGGCTAGAGAGAGATCGAAGGCACAACAAAGTGGGCGAGACATTTCGCAGTCGGAGGAGGAACATGTCTCAGCTACCGCTACCGGAGCAGATGGTGGGGGATCATCTTCGGCACATGCACCTGCTCCTGCTCCTGCTCACGGTCTTGCTCCTGCACCCACGACATCGCAGACTGCACAGTGTGGCACTCTTGGTGATGCATCTTCCTTGGGAGGAGCTAGCACAACAGGCCCTCAACAAAAGAGGGCACGGGCTATTCCACGAGCCAATGCCACTTTGCAGCAGAGTTGGGGGCCTTGCCTACGATTGGAAGCTGAAATTGCAGAGGAGAGGTTGTTCTACAGCTGCAATCTTGCTTTCAATGTGGCTAGAACGGGTGCATACAAGAGATTTGTGGCAGCTACTTGCAAGGCTGCAGCAGCAGGTTGTCCTCGTCCACCAGCTACTTCAGAGTCACTTCCCACTACGCGTCTATCTAGACAAGTGGAGATGATTGGGCAGGAGCTTGGAGGCATGCGAGATGCTTGGCGGACATATGGTTGTGCCATTGTGTCCGACGGATGGTCTGACATGCGCAAACGACATGTCATAAATATATTGGTGACATGTTGTTGTAGCACAGTGTTTTTGAGAAACATTGATGTGTCTCTGCCCGGCCTTTTAGTGACACTTAAGTGTTTGATGAAGGAAAGTGAGCAGAGATTGGATTGATTGGCCAGACAGAGTGAGGCCACAATCACAGACATTTGAGGAGACCATTCTGGATAACGAATGGTAGAACGTAGCCGACTCAGTGCAGGCAACTATATTCCCCATCTATACTATCCTTCGTTTGACGAATAGAGAGGGCTACACCATGGGGCTCCTGTATGAGTACATGGCACGTGTGCGGGCTGCACTGGAGCAAAGCACTCTTCTCAGGCCTGACAGGTGCTAATTTGTAAACACAATGGGTTTCAATAAGTGCATTCAAAGATTTTGGATCGTACATATTTCATTTATGCAATATGTTGACACTTTGCAGGGTCGAACAATTGCTGGATATTTTTTATACAAGGTGGGGGTGGTTCAGGCAACCAATCCATTGTGTTGCTCACATACTCCACCCTAGATGGAGAAATGTGGAGCAGGAGTCTAACCGGATCCTACTTGATGGATGGACTGCATATGTGGAGAAAATCTACGAGGACAAACTAGATGTGCAGAACTTGCTTGAAGATGATCTCATAGCATTCAGGGCCTTCAGGGGGAGCTTTGCATGCAGCATTGCATTGGATGTTGCGAACCAATCCCAGCCGTTGTCTTGGTGGACCAAGTTTGGTGGGCCGAATCCCACATTGCGGAGTCTTGCATTGAGAGTGCTCTCCCAGGATTGCTCCTCTTCGTGTGCAGAACGTGTGTGGAGCATTATGGCTCACATCCACACGCGAAAAAGAAACAGGTAAGCACCGCACAAGAATGGCTTTCATTTATGTTTCATTGAAGCAAAGGTTTGGTATCCTTATCAATGCATTGTATGCAAACTGTGGTTCTTGTTGCAGACTCACTGTGGACCGTCTGAACCAACTAACGTACGTGAATTGCAATCTGAGGCTTCAGGAGAATTTGCGAGGCCCCGATGGTGATGGTGTTCTTAGTTGGGAGCCAAAGCAGGTTAGGCCCGAGGATATAGAGGTTCACCCCGGTGATGAGTCCCTTCTACGCCTCGGTCATGAGGAGGACGATGTGTATGATTTCCTCCACCAGGAGCTTATGACTCTTCATCCCGACAGACACGCTCGCAGACTCAGCAGCATAGAGAGCAAGATAGAGAGACAGCTTCACAAGCTGCATCAGAGGAGGTTGAGAGACCCGTGGATATGGAAGCCAGTACTTCTCAAGCTCGGCCCGCAAAGCAATATGTACGGAGAGGACGAGTTGCAGGCAGAGGCAGTGGCAAGACAGGGATGCATATGAGAGGAGCATTGGCAGATATAGAGGAGGAATCCACATCCAAGGACACACCACACCCATCACAAGCCACATTGCCTTTTGACAGGGATGAGTCCGGGGACATGACCTCTGACACCCGGAGTAGCTGAATGACTTGTCATTAAATGTAGCCTGGAAGCGTTGGACTTTGTATTTCATGATTCCATGAACTTTAATCATTTTGGCATTTCAAATGTACCATCCACGCTTATTTAGGGCCTTTTGTCCTTTCTGTACTTCAATTCTAAAATATTAATGACCTTTCATTATTGTTTTGTTCATAATTGGGTTGCATACATTAGGGGATGCATTTGCAGCTTATGCATGCACCCCTTACCCATAATTCTGAAGTTTTTCAACTATATCTGCCCTTAAAAACCTAGAAAAACCAGTACAAAGGTTTCACACTGGCCGTTTCACCAGAATGCAGAGTCACCATGAAACGTTTCAGAGTTTCAGAAACATTTCAAACTGAAACGTTTCAGGATTCTGATGAAACAACCAGGGTGAAACGTCTGTACTGATTTTTCTAGGTTTTTTAGGACAAATATAGTTCAAAAACTTCGAAATTATGGGTAAGGGGTGCATGCACAAGCTGCAAATGCATTCCCTAATGTATGCAACCCAATTATGAACAAAACAATTATAAAAGGTCATTAATATTTCAAAATTGAAGTACAGAAAGACATGAACCAAAATTGAAGTACAAAAAGGACAAAAGGCCCTAAATAAGCCTGGATGGTACATTTGAAATGCCAAAATGATTAAAGTTCATGGAATCATGAAATACAAAGTCCAACGCTTCCAGGCTACATTTAATGACAAGTCATTCAGCTACTCCGAGTGTCAGAGGTAATGTCCCCAGACTCATCCCTGTCAAAAGGCAATGTGGCCTGTGATGGGTGTGGTGTGTCCTCGGATGTGGATTCCTCCTCTATATCTGCCAATGCTCCTCTCATATGCATCCCTGTCCTGTCACTGCCTCTGCCTGCAACTCCTCCTCTCTATACATACTGCTTTGCGGGCCGAGCTTGAGAAGTACTGGCTAAGGGCAGCAGTTTGCAGCTTCGCATCAGAAGATATCCTAAAAGCTAGATCTGATCTCGATCAGCATTGTAATCAGCATTCCGATTCATTATAGCATCTGCACATATGCATGCATCCCTATATCGGCGTCTCGTGTCAGATCTATCATTATCTCCATCTCTTTCTCAGTTCCTTTGCTATTCAGTTGAGTCTCACTTAGATCTAGTCGGTTGTCCAACGGTCAAATACATCCCTCATGTTGCATTGGTATCAGAGCTTAGGTCGTGACAACCCCATGTCAGTCAGTCTAGTTGCTTCCGCTCACATTAATCCAGTCCTGAAGATCCCAAAGATCTAGGTCTATGTGTTTCTTGCATGAGCATGTAGAAACATGTAGGTCATTAGGGTTGCATTAGCATAGAGTCAGTCAGTCTAGAAAAAGAAAAAAAGTCAAAAATCAATCAGTCAGTCAGTCCATGCATTGCCGACATGACCATTGGTGACAAATATGGAGAGATCTGACATCCATCGACAACAGAAGATCACATAGTTTGTACAGGCTTCGGCAACATCGAGGTTCACTTCAACATCGCCCTCAGAACCAGGGCACAGGAGGTGGCTTCAGGCAGACGACGTGGTTTCCTGGAGGATGTGGGTGGATGGTGTTCTCCTACAGGTCATCGGTACGAGTGTTGGTAGCAATTTGCCAAGCTCCCCACAGACACTCAGGCCAAGGTGAAGCAGTGAGGTCGCCAAGGCAAAAGGTTGCAAGGTGTTCACAAGGCAAAGGATTGCAAGGTGTCCACCTAGCAACAATTTTAGCAGAGGGGGATGTCACGTGCACACCAGTGCTCGGTGACATGCTTGACTGCATAGTCATTAGTTCGAGGCAGTTTTGTGGTCATTAGTGAAGGGAAAACATATCAGAAGACAATGCAGGTCAAAAAATGTAGGTTTGACTTTTTTGGCCAAAAAGTCAACGCGTTGACTTTTAGGTCGACGTTGGCTTTTGGCCGGCCTGCTCAACTGCAGGCCTACCTCCTACAGCAGCAGCCTCTCCTACAGCAGCAGCCTATATAATCAGGCCCATTCCTCCTCATTCTGGCATGCAGTCTTGGGCAGCTACTCCAGCTCAGAGCCCAACATGTAGGCGCATCATCCCATCAGTTTTGGACAGCATTCAGCATTCCTGCATCAGCAACAGGCCGCCATCCCTTGGGCAGCAACAGGAGCAGCATTCGAGGCCTTTCAGTCAGCCATTGGTCCTCAGCATCGTGCTCAACAGGCTCACCCTTGGGGCAGCAGTTTGCAGCTTCGCATCAGAAGATATCCGAAAAGCCAGATCTGATCCCGATCAGCATTGTAATCAGCATTCCGATTCATTATAGCATCTGCACATTTGCATGCATCCCTATATCGGCGTCTCGTGTCAGATCTATCATTATCTCCATCTCTTTCTCAGTTCCTTTGCTATTCAGTTGAGTCTCAGTTAGATCTAGTTGGTTGTCCAACGGTCAAATACATCCCTCATGTTGCATTGGTATCAGAGCTTAGGTCGTGACAACCCCATGTCAGTCAGTCTAGTTGCTTCCGCTCACATTAATCCAGTCCTGAAGATCCCAAAGATCTAGGTCTATGTGTTTCTTGCATGAGCATGTAGAAGCATGTAGGTCATTAGGGTTGCATTAGCATAGAGTCAGTCAGTCTAGAAAAAGAAAAAAAGTCAAAAATCAATCAGTCAGTCAGTCCATGCATTGCCGACATGACCATTGGTGACAAATATGGAGAGATCTGACATCCATCGACAACAGAAGATCACATAGTTTGTACAGGCTTTGGCAACATCAAGGTTCACTTCAACATCGCCCTCAGAACCAGGGCACAGGAGGTGGCTTCAGGCAGACGACGTGGTTTCCTGGAGGAGGTGGGTGGATGGTGTTCTCCTACAGGTCATCGGTACGAGTGTTGGTAGCAGTTTGCCAAGCTCCCCACAGACACTCAGGCCAAGGGGACAGCATTCAGCATTCCTGCATCAACAACAGGCCGCCATCCCTTGGGCAGCAACAGGAGCAGCATTCGAGGCCTTTCAGTCAGCCATTGGTCCTCAGCATCGTGCTCAACAGGCTCACCCTCGGGGCAGCA
This sequence comes from Cibotium barometz, assembly GCF_041138505.1. Lineage (NCBI taxonomy): Eukaryota > Viridiplantae > Streptophyta > Polypodiopsida > Cyatheales > Cibotiaceae > Cibotium > Cibotium barometz. Next base: position 7,954,245 of record NC_141111.1, on the reverse strand, counting down.
GTTTGCAGCTTTGCATCAGAAGATATCCTAAAAGCCAGATCTGATCCCGATCAGCATTGTAATCAGCATTCAGATTCATTATAGCATCTGCACATTTGCATGCATCCCTATATCGGCGTCTCGTGTCAGATCTATCATTATCTCCATCTCTTTCTCGGTTCCTTTGCTATTCAGTTGAGTTTCCGCTAGTCTAGTCGGTTGTCCAATGGTCAAATACATCCCTCATGTTGCACCATTTGACGCCTTTTGGGATGTCGTGGCATTTTAGACCACCCCCATGGCTTTTTTGTCACATTGTTGAGGCCAGGGATAGAGTACTTGCTCTCCCACCTATTGTATAACTTGTTTTGAATATATCACATCTTTATTAAAAAGACTTTCCTTCATCAAACACTTACCTGTCACTCAAAGGCCGGGCAGAGACACATCAATGTTTCTCAAAAACACTGTGCCAGCACAACATGTCACCAATATATTTATGACATGTCGTTTGCGCATGTCAGCAGACTATCCGTCGGACACAATGGCACAACCATATGTCCGCCAAGCATCTCGCATGCCTCCAAGCTCCTGCCCAATCATCTCCGCCTGTCTACATAGACGCGTAGTGCGAAGTGACTCTGAAGTAGCTGGTGGAAGAGGACAACCTGCTGCTGCAGCCTTGCAAGTAGCAAATCTCTTGTATACACCAGTTCTGACAGTCCGATCCCTGAGTCTAGAAACCTCAGCTCTGACAGTCCGATCCCTGAGTCTGATCTTTTCTCTTTTTCCTTGGCCTGACAAGCCATGCTGGCTCTAGCAAGAGCTCTCTCCACCCAAACCAACCAATCATGACCCTCCGGAGTGGCCTCTGATAACCAGGTATCTCTAAGCATCTCTACAAACTCTGCCTCCCATCTCCTCCTGACAGCTTCCGGGTGTTGTTGTAGACTCTAACGCAGGAGCCTCCATACCACCACCAAGCTGTGCATAAAAGAAGAGCACAACACAGTTGTCGATGCAATCGGAGAGATCTATCTCATCGATGCCCTCTACCTCCCACCCAACTCGACTGGTAGGATTTGGTACCTTCCTACAACAACAGTAGCTTCCATGATTGCCCCTCGACATGAACCCATGCACCACCGGCTTCCCCAGCAAGGCCTGGCTCTAAAGATTAGGATCGATCATGCCAAGACCCCTTTCTGGCTTTGGCCAAATGATCGTATGCCATGCCACACGAGTGCGAGTAGCCTCAAATCCGTCAGAGCCAGCCCAAAGAAAGTTCCGGGGTGGCCTCCATAGTTGTGCAATGCATCCTCTAGAGAAACACCAGCAAGACATACCAAGCAATTGCTAAGAGGACCTCGTTCACCACCAAAGCCCTACCAGCTATGTTACAATCACTTTCTTGTGGCTACTTGCACATGGTGGGCTTCCGGTGGGCAATTGGTTAGCTCAGATTGGTCAGGTGGTACCTACCACCAGAGGTGCCAGAACTAGCGGTTTGAGCCCCCTAAGCATTGCTTGTGGGAATACCCAAGGGCACAATGGGTATGGGGTGAGAGTTTTGAATTTATATGGAGGGCTTCCTTGGACTTCTGCATTGTCACCTAGGGGGCTTTGTGCTGGCTCCTGTTGGTGCAGGAAGATACTTGCTCTATGAGGCAGAGATACACGACATGGTGTACCTCATTGAGCATGGTGCTTGTGAGGTTGGTGGCCTGGAGGCCCTTCCCTAGGCTTAGACTGAGTTGGACCAGAGCATGAGGAGCGAGGTATGGGAGATTATCAGTAATTTGATGGGATGGTACATTTGGAAGGCCTAGTGTTTGTAGGTGCTTCGAGGATAGGTTGTCAGACATAGGCTGACATCTGGGGCGAGCTTATCCATTTTCTCAAAAGATATTGGGATTAGATTCAAGGTCCCTCACAGGCTAGCCATGAGTGGAGGAAGAAATTCTTACGCATTTGGGAGTACCAAGGCCTTATCTTTACTAGTGCTGACTGTGCAGCCAAGTATCACTGGCACCTATGTCTGGAACTAGTGCACATGACATGCTAAGGAATGCTTAGCAGAGCTCCAGCATATGCCAACTTCCTGCAGATAGAATCTAGTACCGGCACGAAGTACTGTTGTGTTGTCCTGATGTCGAAGGCTCACCTGAAAGCCAAAGTACCTCATTGTGTACCCTCGCAAAATCCAACGAAAGCCTAAGTGTAGACCCCAATCCAAAGCTGCCTCCGGGTTTGTCCAAAAGACTACAGAGTTGGTTCAATTGATCTTTGCTCCCCAGCTACTAGGAAAAGATCTCAAGCGCCAGGCGAAGTCTGTCCAGCATCCCAATGTCATCCTCCCCATGAATAATGCCGTCATCTGCATCCTCGAAATCCACCATCTCTGCAGCCACCCAGATCGTTAGTCTCAGGCCCCTCATACCTAAAACCCACTCCCTAAGGAAATGGGTCATGGCCTCGTCAAAGAACAAGAACACGTAAGGGGCTAGTAGGCAAACCTGTCTGACGGAGTGCCCTAGAGGAAATCTCTCTCCATGCACCCCCCAATGCTGACTTGGATGCCTGCAGATCTGTAAAGGCAGATAAATCAGTGACCCACTGCAATTGAAAACCCATCCACCAAAGGGTGCACTCTAAGATTTCCCAGTCCACCTTGTCATGCAATTTGAGGAGTGCAACCACGTGCTGGCCATTATCTCCTTAAAGAAGGTGAAGATGTCCAGGATGCTACAATCCTGAACAAAACCAGTCTGAGTATCATGAATGATGTCTAGTAAGGAATGTCCTCACCCATCCGCTAATCAGCTCAGACAGGGTCTTACTGCCATAGGCATAAATATGATGGGGGACCAATGCCGGATCTCCTACCTGTCCCCCCCTCTTGCGAGGAAGCATACTAGCCCTGCAGTCAGGCTACTCCTCATCTTTCCAGATCTGAATATCTGTTGAAAAACTGCTAAGATGGGGTTCTTTACCTGCTCCCAAAAAGTGATCAGAACGGCTCATGAGAGGCCATCCTACCTAGGGCACTTTTGGCCCTCCTGCTCTGCAAAGGCATTCAGCATTGTCCCTATCTGAGCCGAGACCGATCGCAAAATACAACTCTATACCTGCTCTCTGCACTACCATGCTCTCGTGGACAAGGCCTCTGCCTACAACAATTGTCGATAGAAGTCAGAGGCAATGTCCATCACCTCCTCTGACCCAACCCTCAAACTGCCATCCTGTGCTCTCAAGCATCTTATTTGATCACCGGCAAACTTCAGCCGGTGGGTCCTAAAGAACTCTTGCTCATACGGTCGTCCTGTCGTGCCCAAAAAGCAGAAAAAAGAATGGTAGGCATACTTAGACTTCCTACCAAAAATCTCTTCAAAGGAAATCCTAGCCTAGATCTCCTGCAACTGAAGCGCCTCCAACCTAGGAATGCCTGCAACTGGTGAATGGAGGCTACGTCCCGTCGTAGGCATCTCTCTTGCTCCCACACCTCTTGTGTCACTCCCTCCTCGCATATCTAACTGGCTCCAAAAAGAAACCGGGCCACCTACTCAGCAAGGTCCTCCCCGACAGCCCACTTAGCTCTGTAATCTACAACCTCACCTCCTTTCTTTGGTGGATCGAGTCTAGGATGCGGCAGCCTCACATGACTAAGGATTGATCTTGAGTGTCCAGGGACCAACCAAAACGGTGCATGGTCAGAGAGAGTCATTCCAATGAGAATGCCCATCTAGTCCCCTCTGCATGCTGCCCAATTGTTGATGTAGAGTATGTGCAGTCGTCCTCCATCTTTCATAAAGCCTTATGAAAAGTCAAGGCTGCTAGTCATCTGTCTCGAAAAGAGGCCTCACGGCAACAATCCATGCCTCCCATAGAGAAAAGGAAGGTCTCCTAGGCTTCCTACTCCAATCGAGCGATGCCCGCAAACTCCAGGCCTCTGCCTCGTTGATCCTCCAAGGACTTGAGGTTGCTGAAGTCACAACACACAACCCAAGAGTCAATGTCCTTTTTTGAAGCCTTCATGAGGTTTTGGAGCTCCACTGAGAGGAGCTGCTGCTCATCACCCCCCCGCCACCTTCCTCATGACCCTCCCCGCCATCTCCTCCTAGCAGCCTTGCTGCTCGTCAACCACCCGCCACCTTCCTCACGACCTCCCTGCCTTCTCCTCCTTGCAGCCTGCTGCTCGCTCCCCTACCTGTCACCTCCCCCACCTTCTTCCTCACGCCCCCCCTCAGCCGCACCTGCTGTTCCCCCCCCCCCCCCCCCCCCCCCCCCCCCCCCCCGCACTTGCTGTTCGGCATCCCATCAAAAGTGGATGGCTTGTTTGGCATCGAAGAAGGAAATGGAATTAAGAGTGACATCCTGTCAGGAGTGGATTGCTTCTTTGACATAGAGGAAGCACAAGGGATTAGGATTGATATCTTATCGGGAGTGGATGGCTTCTTTGACATGAAGGAAGCAGAAGGGATTAGGAGTGATACCCTATCAGGAGTGGTGTCTTCTTTGACACAGAGGTGGCACAAGGCATTAGGAGTGATATCCTAGAAACAAAATCCCCCAACATACAATCAACAAGGAAGCACTTGGCATTTGACTTTAATTCGAAAGCTGAAAATGAAACGTGCAATGGAGGTAAAGTCACAAAGAACAAAAGGGATCCCAAAATAGCATGTTTATCACATTTAAATGTACTAGTGCAACAAAAAAGAATGTACAGGTGCTTGAAGAGGAAGCGATTCCAAGGAGACTCACCCAAGCCAAGTAAGAGAGTGAGAATGATGGATGCATAAATCATGAGAAATGATTTGGGGTTTGAATGTTGCAAACGAAGATGCATGCATTTTCTTGACATGCATGATATGCAGACATACAAGAAAATGTGTGGCAGCGGAGAGGGAGTGAACGGAACGAATACATCCTTGGAAAATTGTCTTGCTTCCTAAAAAATGATAAGAAAAGGCATTTAGTATTAAAGGTCACTCTTGTGATTCATGGAAAGAGAATATGCAATAAATCATTCTGAGTTTTGACGGGCTTGTCACATGGAACATATTGGGATCTGGTTGGCAAATAAAAGGAAGGAGTCAACTACAACATTCATGGAAATGAAGGGACTTCCAAAACAAGAAATGCGACTTTACATGTTGAGGCATTGTTATGAGATTTTTCGAAAGAAAACGCTTTGCCCCTTGTATTGCAAACTTCCTAATGGTCAAGAGGCCACCGAAAAGCACCTTCCCATGGGCTTAAGAAAGAATGAAGTATTTGAATGCATTGAAGAGAAACTAAGGGAAAGAGGGCAATCGGTGGTTTCTTCCCACACTTTCTATGCACGGTGGCAACAAAACTTTGCAAATGTGAAGATTTCAAGGAGACAAAAGATGTCAAAATGTAATGATTGTCATGATTTGAAGTGATCAATTGAGAATGCACCCAACCAGAGGAAAAGGAATTGTATAAAAGAAAGAGACAATATCACCATGGTCTTGTTCGACATGCACGACGTAAATATGCAATTTGGAAGGAGCAAGCTTACAGGGAAGTACATGTGTCTTATTGTAGATGGTATGGATCAAAACACAGCAACATTGCCACACTTGTTCTGTACTCCTCCAAAACTACAAGGGAAGCACTTTTTGAAGACACATTTATGTGGAGTGTTTGTGCATGGCTTTAAGTTCCTTGGAGACATTTGGATAGATTCCTTGCATCCTCATGATAGCAATCAAGTAGTCACTTCCATTATGCGGGCGATAAAAAATGTACGTGCAACAAAAGGTCATCTACGAGCCATTCTAAGAATACAAGCATATAATTGTTGGAGAGAGAACAAGAATGTATTCATGTTTTCAATTTTCTCTATGTTGCTTGCACATAAAATCTTCAATGAGATAGAATTAGGAAATTTATTAGTTGGGCATACACATGAGGACATTGATCAAGTTTTTAGCATAGTGTCAAGAGAGCTAAAACAAAGAGATGTGGAGACAATGGATGATTTGATAAGGAGATGCAGCAGGCAAATAGGAGGTCAAAAGGAAAGCTCACAATGCTCCAAGCTAGAAAGGATGTATGATTGGAAGAACTTTATTAATCCCTTTCTGAAAATGGGTAGTGATGCTTTGAAAGGGCACAACCATCCACATAACTTTAGATTTTTCTTGAAAGATGAAAAGCTAGTAATGCAGTGGCAACAATATTCATTTGATACAAAATGGGAGCGAGAAGAAGCATACTCTATTTTAGCTTCGATCCCAAGCATGGAAATGGCTCCAAACTGGGCTCACATACAGGAATCTAATGACAAGGATCAAAGTGAAATTGATGGATTACGAGCTTTTATTGCGTACAAAGAGGAAATGATGTGGCAATATCCATCCTGGCAGAAGCAGAATTCCTTTGTAATTCAAAGAACTGATAAGATATGTAGAAGAAATGTGAAAAGGCAATGTTGATGAAATTGAGTGTACTTTCTTTTGGCCAGAAGTCAATAACACAGAGCACCCTACACTAGACATTGGAATGGAGTTTGAATATCTACTCCCATGTCCATTATGTGGACCATCCAGTTTAAAAGGAGAGTTCAAACCAGAAGTACACATAGAAGTCAATGATTTTGTAGCGGTTTGGCTAGCAGATGGTGAATGTGAGAGTGTAAGATTTTGGGTTTTAAAGGTTGTGGAGACAAGCAAGGATGAACACGATCGAAGCACCACATTCAAAGCATTATGGTACGAGCCAAGAGGAAGGACAAAGGACATGGATAATGCAACATTGTACATTAATTATATGAAAAAGGAATGGATACCTATTCATGAAGAGATATCAGAGCAACCAACGGAAACAATCATCATCTCTTGGAAGGCAAAGGATAAGAAAATGAAGAAGCATATGAAGCAATTCATGGTCGAAGGGAGAATAAGAATACTCGAAAATTCTGCACGCCATATACATGAATTCTTGAGAATGCTAAGGAAAGAAGAAGTGGAAGGAGATAGTGTAGATGAAGAAGTGCAGCTAGTATCATTGAGCATGAAGTGCTGTAACATGCAGAATGTAATATATATGTAAGGGCTAAAATTTTGTCCTGGTATTCATTGTGTAGAAGATTTAATATGAATATGGCCCATTGATGTTTGATTTTGAATTATAGGAAGTAGTAATTGTTTTTAACAAATTGTAGTACTATGATGAGTACTACCTTAGTAGTGTTTAGTATTGTAACAATACTATGTCTCCTGATATTGCAAGCACTTGAACAACGTTGTCTTGCATACAAATGCATTTTATTTTCTTTATTTGTCATTTTGGTAAATGTGTGGAGGTTATATTGCTCATTGAAATGGTTGTTTTCAAAGCGATTTACAGATTCACAACACAAAATTTTGTATTCACATGCATGACGCCACATGTTATCTCTGTAAGAGTCGGTACTATTACTTAATAACAGTCAATGTCTCTTAGTACCGATAGTTACTTACCAACTACTTAACTATTAGTAGTAATTATTAGTTCACTATGAGTTAGTTACTCAAGTGCTACTACTAAATGTTAGTTAACTCAAAGCTACTGATCGTATCGATGCTTGTCAATATATCCCTTGAGGGGTCTCCTTTAGGGGCAAGGGCCATATTGCCAAGCATCAATAGTGTCAGTAGTTTATTTCACAAGGTGTGGAAAATATGATAGGAAATGATTGTTACTAAGGTATTACTTAGTAGCTATTTGTTACTTATTAACTATAATAAGTATTTGTTAGTTCATTATGAGTTGGTTAGTCAAGTGTTTGTCTCAAATCATAGGAAATTGATACTGAAGTGTTCAATGGTTCCCCAAATCATAGGAAATTGGGTTGATAAGTATTGTTATTTCAAATACTAGCAAATGGCCATGACCATGTTGGTTTTTATAACTCATATTTTCAATTTCCAAATTCTTAGAACCGTACAGCACCATATTTTATCATTAAGTACCATGAAATTATAGGGTCATAAAATTGATTTTTTGATTCTGTAGGGTTTTTGGGTCATGTCCAAACACACATAAAAAGTCCAAAATTAATGAATACATTGTTATACATTAGGGGATGTTTGGACTCAAAAGAGGGCCTCGTATTAAAAAAATTTAATCCAAGAGGATTAGTGAGGGATTTGAGGTGTACCAATGATAGTGCTCCATTTTGTGGTCCAATTTCATATATGAGGTGGCATGTGCATTTACTATTCCTAGTGCCATATGTGGTTTCAATTTGTGGTTTTGTTCCAAGAATACCATGGAATTTGAGAAGAAAACTTCCATAGTTGGGTGCCCAAGAGCTCAAAAAAAGAAAAGAAAGATGGATTTAATGCTTGTGCAAGTGGGCTATCATGGGATGACATGGCGCAGACTGTCTAGAGAAGACTGCGCAAAACCCAAAGCTACCACGTTGATATTTTTGTCGATATAAGCGTTGATAAAAGCACCGATAATTAGCTCGACAGAAATATCGACGTTGTAATTGGTTTTTTTTAATACACCATTATTTATTTATTAATCATCATGCATGGGATGTCCCAGCTTCGTTGTTGATGCTGCTAGCTGCCTATCCTTCTGCTACCCTGTTCTGGGCCTCCTCCTCTGTGATGGTCTTTCTTCGAATTGGAATCTTTTCCGTTGGTTTTGCTAGGGATCTCGGACTTTCTGACTCAGTCTCAGTCTCGAGGGGTTCACTATTCATAAAACCCACATAGCACATGCAAGAGAGCATGTATTAAAAATACCCCTATTCTTGCATTTTTACATTTTCTTATGTATTTGATTAACCCCCTTTTGCATGTATACATTTTTCAATCTTAAAATTTATACACCCCTCCATAAATCTACACATATAAATTACATTGAGTTGCTATTTTATAAATCCCCTCCTGCATGTAAACGGCATGTATGTCCCCATATTAAAAAAATACCCCTCCGTTAACTAAGGTGCTATGTTACATGTTTATGAGTGACCTCCCCGGGGTCTTAGTGTCAATGCTTCAATTAGGAAAAGGATGTCCCTTGGGAACATTCCTCTTTGCCATCTATTTCATGCATGCCATGTGAGAGTGATGGGAGATTGGCGCTGGTGCATGTGGGATGCGATGGATGGAGGGGGGATGGAGGGAGAAGGGACACAATAGAAGTGACACAATAGAAATGAACTTGGCCTTCTTTATAAAGGCCATAAAAACCATTTTTTAAAACTTTAAAATAGTTATTTAGAATGAAAAATACAATGCCCTATCACATTCCCTTTTCTTCCACACATGGCCTTCTCTTCGATGGCCTCTCACCCATTCAGCATGATTCTTCCTAGCCTATGAGGAATTATTAATTTCTCTTCTTCGTGCACAATGCATCATATGAACTGCGCGTGAAACTCTGGACTCATCGCTTTTCATCCTTGCCTTTGCCCTCACGTGAATTCACCTATACCACCAGTTGCCTCATTGGATTACTTCCGTTCGCACCTCCACCATGTTGTGTGGCTCTTTGGTAGGCACATCGTGCTTGCCAGTGTGACCTTTCCATGCCCTGGGTTGACGAGATCCCAAGGCTTCCATACTCTCACGCAAACTATGGTCCATGTGTATATAAATGTGCTTCAAATCGACAATATCACCAAGTTAGTATGTGGTAAGTCTAAAGTAGCAATTAGAAGCACTAGATGGATGAAGCCTTACCATGTATTATGTTACATTTGTTGCACCCCATGTTGTTTCATAAATTTTGTAAAATTGATTCACAACAATTTGGCTAGATCTCCATCTTCAAACCTTACTTTTTACAACAGAGGTGTTAAATGATCAAGTGCAAGCCATGATTTTCATTTATACAACCTTGCTTGACCTCTAGAACCCGGGTCAGGAACATCTTCCATGTAGCTTTTGCCACACGTCAAACTTTGTAGATCATGTACCTCCCTCCTTTTGATCAGATAAGAATTTTTTTGCCTTTGCGCGTCCAAATCATAGCTTGCATGGAACATTTCCTGTCTTTCCTGATCTTTCAATTCTTTCTCAATTTCGACCTAGCAAGAATGCAAACCTGCATCTGAAAGTAATTTTTCTATTTCTTGTAGGTTTTTTCACTCTCCAATGGTGATTTCATAATCCATGCAAATACTATGTACAAATAAACCATCTTTTCAATAATACTAACCATGGCATGTAGAGCACAAATATGAACTCAAATCAAGGGGATTGGAAGAATTGGGTCCTAATTTGGATCTATTGCATCACGATTTGGGGCCATATTCCAGTCTACATTTTCACATGCTCATACTTTTTCCTTGCTTCCCTTAGAGACCTTTCTTTCATGCATACAATATAAACAAGGAAACTTGGCATTTGATCCTTGAGGAATGCCATACATGCATTTCAAAGTTTTTAGATTTGCAGCCGAATGCCATTCAACCTCACATGATCCATATCCATCAACATCAAGCACTTCACCATTGGACTGCCATTCTATCACATGAGGAATCTAAGTTTGGCTGAAGAACCACTTCAGAATCTCATGTGTTTCTTTGGGGAGCTATAAAAAACATGGAAATTAGGATACGACACTACTGAGAAATCAATAATTAAAAAAATGACAATTGCATTGATAACATTTGCAATACAACAACATTGAAAATTAGAAACTTGAAATCTGCAACACACTTGAAATGCTGCTAACCACTAGATCTCATTTTTTGACTACCCTCCAAACTGCCTATCATCACTTTCAAGTATGGTTGGATCCAATGCTGTGTTCATCAGAGTCAAGTTGACTCTTTCCAATTTTTTCCCTTTCACCACCTCACATCAAGCTTCAAAACGAGATAGATATATAAATTTAAAGCCTCGAGGGAAATATTCAAAAGACTCATTTTTTTCTAGGCTCACTCTATCATTACAATCTCATGCTTCCAATTTCATGCCATGACTTTAAGCTTGTGCATGATTAATAAATAAATAATGGTGTATTAAAAAAAAACCAATAACAACGTCGATATTTCCGTCAAGCTAATTATCAATGCTTTTATCAATGCTTATATTGACAGAAATATTGACGTTGTGTGTGGTAAAACCCAAACCAATTTTCCAATGCACTCCTACACACTAATGTCATTAAATTTCACCATAGCCATTTGCAACCTATGAACATCCAGTATAAAATTATTTAGCTTAGTGAGCTCTATGATCTTGCTCTCCCCTTTCTTTTCGTTCACTGTTAATGTACTAGAAATGTGACCGGGCTTCCCAACTAGATCAATTATTTCCAAATTAAGAATATGTCGAGCTTTCTTCACGTAGCATTAGCGGAGTTTTAGACTCAAAAAAGGTCCTCATAAGGAATGAATTAGTTCTCATAATCCGAGTCTATGTGTAGGGGTCATTATGGAGGTAAGGTGGTTTTGGTAGAGTGCACATGGTTTTCCAGGCAATTATGATGGAGAAGGAGTAGCAGTATTAGAATATATAAAATATGGCACGTATGTGTATCACAATTGGCTCCTTGGTCTAGTGGTTAAGGTGTCAGGATTTGAGTCAGGTGGTACTAGGTTTGAATCCCACTTGGCGACCACATCATTCAAAATTTTGGTGGTGCCTCCCCCAAAAGGTGGGCGGGATATACACGTGGCAGCTTCGAGCTTCGCGCATCGTGCTCTGGTGAGACTGGTCCCTGGATAGTCTGTGCCATGCCATCTCATGACAACCCACATACACAAGCATTAAATGCATCCTTCTTCTCTTTTTTTGAGCTCTTGGGCACATGGCACCACCAGGGCTCGGGAAACCTACAAAGTGAACCAGCAAAATATCCCCCTTGACCAAAGATGAACAGGCTTTGCCAAATTTGGACAAGCTTGATCCTCTTCAAACTGAATTGAACCGAAAATTTTCCTTTTCGACAAATCTATCGCTATTTCATTCAAAAATAGAATCTTGTTCTTTCTCATATTCAAATTTTGCATAAATAAAAGGACGACATACATGGTAAATCGTTGCAAGCTTTGAGTAGGTTGACAAAGTTTGCATTTGTCATCGAGCACGATGTAGCTGCACATAAATGATATCATCATTACACATATTCAAAACATTATAGTCTCACTCAAAGCTCAAAACACCAAAACCTCAACCATACCTTCAATGTGCCATGAAATATGACAACACACATGGTCATTGTAGACAAAAAAGCATCATCCATGATCTGCAAAACATCCTTCTCACATCACGATCTATGCTCAAAATGATAAAAAAATATATATTATTGAACACGTGAGGACATACAAGGAGAGAGTTGGGGAATTGAACCCCGTCACCATTTTGAATGGCTACACCAAGCCCTCTTGGGGGAGTGGATAAAGTGCATGCACTTCATCCACTCCCATAACAAGTTAGTAGGTGAATATGGAAAAAAAAGTGATCAAAAGAAATGATTAAGCTACAAAAAGCGTACCTTCATCATTGGATGATTAAGCTACAAATACCTTGCACCGTGTAGAGATGTCTATGAGCCTTGGCTCCCCATAAAACCATACTCTCCTCCAACTCTGAGTCACATAGCTTGGAGGGTCCTTCAATATTGATCTTCATAATAGCATCCAAGGTCCGTAACTCCATGCTATTACGCAACTTGGTCTTTATAAGTGTGCGTGTGCTAAAACCTCTTTCACAAATAGCATTACTTGAACATTGAACTAAAGCAATTTGACACAGAGTTAAAACATTAGGATAAGAGTCTCGCCACATTGGATTACATGCTATTGCAGCTGTAACATCAGGAAGACTGTAGCGTACCCAACTAATTGAAGCTTGCTGTTTAAAAGACCGAAACTCACTAATAAAATCATCTTCATCAATGATAGAAGAAAAATTCATTACCTCCAAAGACTTTTCCTTACCATAGAACGAGGCTATTTCTTGAGCCTCAAACTTACCATAGTCCTTGAGCATCTTCTCTAGAAGAGGATGTTGTGCAGGCACTAGTACTCGTAATCTGCTTAATATTGTATTGTCTGCAAAACGTGCTTCAAGGTTAGCAATAATTTCTTTCGAAAAAGATACCTGAAAGGCAAGGGCTGATGCTAGATCTACTTCAAGTATGTCCCTATCTATCTTGATGTCAAAAAACATGCTGCCATGAAGAGCTCCTCGCAATGTAAACAAGTGACCCTTCTCAGGTCCATGATCCGGTAAAAATGCAAAACCATCAATGTCACAAGTAAGAGCGTTACAATCAACATCAGGAGGATCAATATAATATTGCCGAATTAAATTGATCTCCTTTTGGATAACATCATGGATTGTAGTCACATCTACAAACTCTTTTTGAAATATCTTACTCACAATAGCCATACCTTTTAAAATATCCGCTAAAAAATGAAGACAATAGATAATTTCAAACCTGGAAATTTCTGCAAATATACTCGGAGCATTTTCCTTGGTTTCCACAAGAATAGCATCAAGAGAAGAACACACCTTGCTCATAGCCGACGATCGGCTCAACCACCTAACATCAAATGTGTGTTCCATCTTCAAGATAGGACAAGCAAGCTCCTCTTGTATGATCCTTAGCTCTTCCAATCTTTTGCCACTTGCATTGAAATAATGGGCAATGGAATTCACCAATTTTTCTATTTTCTTGGAAATCTCCAAATTCTTCGCTACAGAAGACACAGCCAAAGCTGTCCTATGAGCAACACAATGAATGGATGTCAAGTATGGATTAACATGTTTTTTAAGAAGTGTGGCGACACCATTCTCCTTTCCTGTCATTGTACTACAGCCATCAGACCCAAAAGCAATTAGCTTCGTTAGATCAAACTTACTTCTTTTTAGCTCTGAAAGAATGGTGTTAAAAATGGTCTTTGCACTCCCATCACTCACACGAATAATACCATAAAAAGAATAGGCAGGAATACAATCATCAATAAGATAAGACAAATAAATAATCAAGTGTCCATGCTTCATCAAACACTTACCAATACAAAATACCATCTCTGCGCAAGCCTTGTCATCATTATACAAGGATGTTGAGAATGGCACACGACAATCCTGTAAAAGACTAATCATATCTGGAAAACCAACAAAAGCATATCTCTTTTTTGCCATATGATAGGCAACTTTAAAGAGAGTTGTCAATGCCTCATCTTTAAAATTTTCAACCTTTTTCATGCTAGTTTGAATAGTTTCCTTCCCTTCAAGTAGAACTGCTTCCATAGAATGTGCATGACAAAGTGTTCTACAATGTGCTTTTAAATTACTAAACTTAAAATTAATGGAACCATCCTTTGAATATGCACTATGGTGATGGGGATACTTTAAACAAAACTTACAGTACATCTTAGCTTTCTCCTCGTCGTAGACAAGCCAATCAAATGTTTGAAGCCAACTCTCCTGGAAAGCTGCTCTTGCTTCTATTCTCCTTTGAAGCTCTAATCTCTCTGGCAAAGACAAACTAGACAACACCTCATCAGTAGTACTTGCTTTAGATGAATTAGTATTCTGACTTTGTACATCACCTTTCTTTTTTTTGCCATTAACCTTTGAAGCCATCCGACCAGCCCACTGGAGAAGCGTACCTTGCCTTTTTTTGTTATCTTTCATACCTTGTCTTTTACCGGTTTCAACATTGTTGGGCTCCATTGACACAAAGCCACTATAACAAACAAATCAGCTTACATGTTTAAACTTCCCATGCTATAAACTCAATCGCAAAAAACTATCAAATATTATACCAAGAACTTTAGAATTAAAGGGGCCCTTTGCCCTCTTTGAAATCTTTGCCATCTACCACCAATTATGGACATCTCTGCATTTCTAGCAACTGCAGAACTGATCGAAGACAAATCAGGTATACTGTCATTAGTGCTGGTGGTTGGCCGTGGCTCTCCATCGAGCCCTCCTCTATGGACATCAAGTCTGTGCAGTGTCAGACGCATTGTGGCTGCAAAGCTTGATGATGTGAAGCCATGGATGTTTCATGTGCAGCAAGGAGAAGCTGTGGCTGTTAACTCAGTCCTGCAGCTTCACTGCCTACTCCATTCTGAGAATTCTCACACCCCCATAGATGAGGTTCTGCAGTCAATGAAGAGCTTGAACCCAAAAATAGTCACTGTGGTAGAGCAAGAAGGGGACCACAACGGCCCAGTCTTTCAAGAGAGGTTTATGAAAGCCTTGCAGTATTATTGCACTATGTTTGATTCATTGGAGGCATGTCATCAAACTCCTGAGAGCATGGAAGTTGCTCTGATTGAGATGTGTCCAAGAACACAATGGCTGTCTAACTCTAGGTTGGCATAGCATCCCTCTCATAGCTGCCTCAGCATGGCATTGTGGCTAGATAGCAAGCAAAAAGCATGTGTGTTAGATGGCCAATTGAAGAAACCATCATGGGGAACATCATGTAGAAATTATCTCATGTAGATGGAGATAATAATGATGTGCAGTATGTTGTACATGCTTACATGCTTAGTATGTTCTACAAGCGGCGCCAGGCTCTAGCTGCTGCGTGTGAAAGAAGGGAACCTTAGACAATCATAACAAGGAGCTGGCGGCTACAGCTCTTTCTTTCCTGTACTGATGCAAAGGAGGAACTACGGAGTGTGTCGATATATATCGTGGAGGAGAAGGTGATTACATGGGTTGAGGGCACCATGGCAGTGTTGACATGGGCTGAGGAAATACTTCAGACTTCTGAACCATTAGCATATACTACGCTGGCGGCTGCATAGAGGGAGAGAACATTGAATTTTACCTTGAAAGTTGAAAGTTGACAGGCTCGCCGCTCTGTTCGTCTTCGATAATGCAGATCTCTGGAAGTGGAAGGGACAACGCTTCGAAGTTCGATCCCACGGCAGGGCCCAGGCTCGATTTTTGAGATGGTGCCGCCTTTCCCTTGAAGGCTTGATCTGAGCCTCTGGAGTCTGAGGGCGATTGCTCCTTGCAGTCACCAGTGTGCACACTGCACAGCAAGCTTGGATGGCAATGGAAGTTGGACTCTGGAGACCTTGATGCGTTCGGCCAGGAGATGGAGGTTTGGCTGCTGGTGATTGTGGAAGAGAACCATAAACATGCAGACTTGCAGTCAGGGTTAGGTGAGCCTTGAGCCTTGAGGTGACGGTGGACTCGTGGAGTCTGGAGATAAGGTTAACCGTTACTGGGCACGCCGCACCACTGGCCAGTGGCACACTGCCTGGTGGAGAATCGAGATAAGGATGAAGAATAGAGGGAGATTCGAGAATCGAGTTTGAAACTTTAAGGTTGAATATATATAGAATATATATATTCACTTACTATTTCAAACTCCAGCAGCATATATATTCACTGAAATAGTAAGTGAATATATATAGCATATATTACAAGATAGTATATATTGTATTTTTAAAACCTTCTCAAATTATGTGAGTAGTGCTTTTTTCCTTCTCCCACGCGTGCGAACCGGCCTAAAGCCTTTTGAGAAAAAAAATCAACAATCGGCATAAGCCTCCTCGTCCGGAATTGAACCAGCCCATGGCGATCGCGAGCAGGTCTTGGATAAAGTGAACCTACCTTTTCCCGAGCCCTGCCGCACCACACGATTCACCCTCCCCAACCATGGCAGTTTTCTTCTCAAATTCCATCGTATTCTTGGAACAAAACTATCTTTTTTCAAATTGAAACCACCTACGGCACAAGGAATAGTAAATGCACATGCCACCTCATATATGGACCACAAAATGGAGCACTACCACAAAATGGAGCACTATCATTACGATGCCAATTGCCATCAAGCGGTTAATTTGGACAGAATGGAACAATTTGGACAGAATGCAACAATGAAAGGGGTCGCAGAGGCACGCATTTTTGGCACTATTCAAAAAAGTGATGGGTGCATCTATTAGTGCGGCTATACTGCTAGCAGCTACATTTCGTTGGATGCACGGATAGATGCCACTGTAGACACACATGCATGCACACACAAACACATGCTCGTGTCACATGTGTAAATATGTGGAACCTTGAATATCTGAGTATGATCTCGTCCATCCCCTTTGCCCACCACGTGGTTGCCCTCTCCTGCCTCTCGTGGCCCTCTCCCTCCTCTCGTTTGCCCACGAGACAGATAGTTAGATGTGACAAACCCAACAATTCAAAAGGCCACCGTAGATGCAGGTCGGAGAAAGTGAATGGGACGGTGTACCAAACCCAAACTATTTAAGGCCACCGTCGGAGAAAGTGAATGGGACGGTGTACCAAACCCAAACTATTTAAGGCATCTCACTATAGTCCCAGTCCAGCTCATCCTGTCCTAACGGGAATCGCAGTACAGGCTCAACTACTCGAGGAAAAGCTCGCATTCGTACAGCCAGCACAAAAAGCGATGGTGATTTCCTTGATGTTCGCGCCTGCACTATCGAGGGTGTAGGTAAGTATTCATTGATCAATCCTGCAGGTACGTATTCATTGAAGTTGCTGACAGGTTTTGGGGATCTTCTGCACAAGTTTTCAACCTCTATCCCTACAAATTGGAACGGTGGATCGAGTTGTAGAGCGACAGGAAGCCTCTCAAGGATTGCTAGCTCAGTTCGTGCAACATGGCTGTCTTCATAACTATACTATCTCTGCTGGTTGCGGCTGCTTTACGAGTTGGTCAGTGTACAGCTGGTATGCCGCAGATATGTCTTCAGTCCATTCTCCAATGTCTTCAGTCCATTCTCCAAAGCGCATTTGCTGATTTCACATTTGGATACTCGTCTTCCCTGTGCAGGTATCTCGAGCTTTTCCTTTGTAAAAAACGCATCTTTCTCGTCCCCGAGTTCGGAATACGATTTCGTCATCGTGGGCGGAGGCACAGCTGGATGCCCTTTAGCTGCCACGCTATCACAACGTTTCAAGGTCCTGCTTTTAGAACGTGGGGGCTTCTCGGACCCCTTTCTTACCAAGCAAAGCAATTTTTTTTTGCAGATCATTGACAATAACTCAAGCACCTCCCCGGTTCAAGCTTTTGCATCCGAGGAAGGAGTGGCCAATCATCGAGCAAGAGTATTGGGAGGTGGAAGCAGTATAAACGTTGGGTTCTACACGCGGGCTAGCGCATCATACATTGAGGAAGTTGGGTGGGACGAGCGTCTTGTCAAGGAATCTTACGAGTGGGTGGAGAAGGCGCTCGTCAGCTTTCCCTCGGAGCTTCCTGATTGGCAGGCCACTGCGCGCGTGGGGCTTCTGCAGGCCGGAGTGCTGCCAGATAACGGAGTTACGTTGGATGATAGGTATGGGACCAAGACCAGTGGCAGCATTTTCGATAGCAATGGCAATCGGCGGTCGGCTCAGGAATTGCTAGCTTATGCGAAGCCTGAAAACATCGACGTTCTGCTGTTTGCAGAAGTCGGCAAGATCTTGTTCCATCCAGGTGCGTAGGTGTTCATCCCTGCGATCAGTGATTTACTGGCTGACTTGGTTCTGTTGAAATCGACAGTTTACGTGACCGGCCATCTTTGTCTCTTTCCGTGTTAGGCAATGGGCCTCCGGAAACGTCCGGAGTAGAGTACGTTGATGAACAAGGAGGTGTGCATCGGGCCTCTTTATCTCAAGGTGGCGAAGTGATAGTCTCTGCAGGTGCACTAGGGAGTCCCCAGCTGCTTCTCCTGAGCGGGATCGGTCCAAGGAAGTATCTTCGTTCTCTAAATATCGACCCGATACTAGACCTTCCGAACGTCGGAGAAGGCATGGCAGACAATCCTATCGTGCCTACGTTACTGCCCTTCCGCCAACCGCTTCCGCCGTCGCTCATCGATGTAGTAGGAAAAACAGCATTCGACACGTTCATCGAGACGCTAAGCGGGGGTGATGCAAACTACATCCGAGCGTTAGTAGGGATCTGGAGCGTATTGGTACCGCGAGAAAGGATCGATCCAAATGCAGTGAGCTCGGTATATGAGCATTTTATGAGCTTACAGCCTGAAATCTTCGAAGAGTTAAGGGACAGGGTGGGGTTTTTGTTGGTGAAGGTGAGCGGGCCTGCGTCGAGGGGGAGGCTAAGGCTGAAAAGCAAGAGCGTGAGAGACAATCCCGCAGTGAGCTTCAACTACTTTAAGGAGAAGGAAGACATGGAGAAGTGCATTATGGGGATGAAGGTGGTGGGAGAGGTGGTGAGATCGAAGGCCGTGAGGAATGTCTCATACCTGTGGTGGGAGGAAAAGTTACCCAAGGGGATTAGCGCTGGGCTGTCTGTTGTGGGCAATCTGGTCCCCCGCAACACCGCTGACCCGACTGCCATGGCTCTCTTCTGCAACAACAAGGTGGCCACCATCTGGCACTACCACGGCGGCTGCCAGCTCGGCAAGGTCGTGGACTGGCCCACTTATCGTGTCACCGGCGTCACGGGGCTCAGAGTCGTGGACGGTTCCACTTTCCTCACCTCCCCTGGAGCCAATCCACAAGCCACTGTCATGATGCTCGGCAGGTACTCCTCCTTTTACATCCAAATCCCATTCACTTTCTAAGTTTTGTCGACTAATAAAGGGTTTGGCTGGCGTCGTTGGGAGGCTCTATGGCCAATCCTAGCACCTTTCAATGACTCAGGATAGTGATGCAAATGTCTTTGTCACTGTCGACCAAAAGATTGTTCTTTCTGGCTATCATGCAGCCACCCTCCACCCTTCACATGCACACATATAACCTAAGTTAGTTAGTCTTTTCTTACAGTTGCATGAGTAAATTGTTCTTGAATATAACGTTCAGCACTCCTTGCAGATATGTGGGGGTGCAAATTCTACAACAGCGAACAACCTAATGGAGAATCCAACCAAGAGAAACAACATGTCTCAAGACAAGATCCACATATATCAACTCTTGTCTCACCATTCAAAATTTGTGAGCTCTCATGTATCTTGCAACAATAATGTGCTAGACAAGATTATCATGTTGTTCAATATTGAATCATCACGTGATCCTGTGTGTTTCTTTGCTAGGTTAAGTCTTGATGTACTTGGCTGCCAAATTCTTCACCTTTACTCAATTCTTTTGCTTTTAAAATCATTCTCCAAATTTATGTGACTCCAAAATTTATTGGCCATGCTTGTGATCATTCTAGTCTTATGGAGAATATGATTAAAGAGCTGAAATATACATGGAACTATCAATCAAGATGTTTCTACTAATTAGTAATATCCAAAACTCCCCCCTAAGACCTTTGATAGAATCTAAATGATGAACCTCAAGCTAAACAAAAGTTGCAAAGTAGTACTATCTTTATTGCATTACAATAGTTTATACAAAGGTTGAACTAAATATGAATTCTAAAGGGCAACTACAACTACATTTAGAAAAGCAAATTTGCACACTTTGGATGGGCTATCTAACCAAGATACTAATGCATTACTCTATAGCCTTAGAAGGGATGACCAATGGGAGGACACTTATATGAGGAATAATGAATTATTGACTATTGTAGAAGTTAGAAGCTATGAGTTTTGAGGAAGGAGTACCAACTCCTGAAGATTTTCAATGAGAGGACGGCATGCCATTCACTTTGGGAAGCTATAGCTTCTCTTTTCTCCCACATAGATTTTTTTCAAAAAAATTAAAGCAAATGGTAGCCAACATATTCAACAATTATACAAAGAAAAGTTATATGCCTTTTTGCATAAGGAATCTTTTTAGCACCTTAAATATTTGGTCATTTCCAATAGGTTGTACCACCTTCGTTAGAAGCACAATCCTTCTTGAATATATGTAGATTATAAATAATTCTCAAATAACTAAATACAATTGATGCAAAGTGCCAATGAACATAATTTGCCAATTTGAATGGTCAAAATATGCTAGGGTGTTGTAGCAATTTTTTGGGGGCATTTGTGAATTGTGATAGGATGTGGGTGCTAGTTAGTGGGTAGGCATGGTCTGCGCATTTGATTATTGACAATGAGATATATTAGAAGACTTAAATTGTTGGCAATCAACGTGTGCTCCCTGTACAACTAATTCTAGGATTGAAATTGGTTGATTGTCTACATGAAATGCACCCACCTTGGCACCCTTCCAAATGTCTAGGATTATGGATCCATATTGAGAATGATGAATATGCCTACTTTGCAAGTTGAGAACCACCATAGATCCAAAAATTTTAGGCTTTCGGTCTCATGCAACCACCCTTAGGAAACTCTTGGCATGCACCCATGTAAGATAAGTTAGTCACTTTTCTTTCATGATTTCCTTTCTCCTTAAAAATGTTTTATTGCATGACATCTGGGATCGTGCATTCAACCATGGTAGTTCTAACTCGATGCATAGTGTTGTGTATTGTATAGCTAGCTACTATAACCACCACACTACCACCATGCTAGTTTTTAGAGGAGGGACCATGGCTTCATGTAGGTCTTAAAGGGATATGGAGGGTGGAGTATGCTGCTACCCGACCATGCTAGTTCTTGGTAGAGGACACATTGCCCTATGCTATGACTACCACCATGTTAGTTCTTAGTGGGATACTACAGCATGATTAGGTGCAACCATTTGAAAAGGAAAGATCTAAAACTAGGGGTATAAATTTCAATTTTGTAAACTTATATGGTCCATGCATTACATTACCTTTTGTTATTTTGCATGGAACCCATACCTTAAACAAGTTATCTTTACTCCATTTCATTTTGGAGTGTGCATTTTTCACATTTAGATCCAAGACTGGCTACATCTAATCATGCTTTTACTTGGAGGACATGTGGCCTTTTATATGCTCCATGCACCACTTGCCCAAGTAACAACTAGTGGGAAAATAAGTACTATTTCTTATTTGAAAGACAAATAATCTCAAGGTTTCCTATTCCACGATGCCTATAACCCAATTTGCAAATTGATATTTCAAGACAACATAAAAAGTAACCAATCAAAACAATATAGTAAGTCATGCTGAGGGTAGTGATTTTTTCCAAAGAGACTCAAAGATGAAAAAGGAAGGCTAGACATACTAAAACTTAGGGCATGAACAAGAAAATCAAAGGCATCCATTATAACACAAAATCCAATTTTCAAACTAATATTTCAAGACAACATAAAAAGCAACCAATCAAAACAATGTGGTAATGCATGTGGAGGGTAGTATTTTTTCCAAAGAAAGTCAAAGATGGAAAAGGAAGGCTATACATATTGAAACTTTGGGCATGAACAAGAAAATCAAAGGCATCCATTGTAACAAGAACAAGCCGACCTTAGCAGAACTCAAAAGGTTTTGATTACCACTACCTCAAGGGAAGTGCTAATAATAACAACTTATGACAATCATGTACATATGGAAGTCACGAGTATGAACAAAGAAAATCAAATGCATGCATTGTAACACAAAGGCAACTGACAAAAAATAAGCATGTAGGAGTAGAACCCAAATGTTAAGGATGACCTTAACAAGAACAAAAATGCTTCCATTACCATACCTTAAGGACAGTGCTAATAACAACAATTTATGACAACATCGAGGGATAAAAACAATTTGTGACAACATTGAGGGATAAGGGATACCCCCGACTAAAAAATAATAATCAAAATTCACTTAGTTGGAGGATTGTTAACTATGGAGAAGAAAAGAGGAGTCAAACCTTGTAACTATTTATATTTTTATTATCTAAAAGGGAAAAGTTCTTTGTGTATTATTATTAACCTCAACGCTATACATGTGTACCTTCAAAAAGTGTACAACATTAGTACAAAATAGTAAATTATAGGGAGTCGGTATGAGAAGGTACCCAAATATAACAAAAGGCATCTATGATATGGATTGTATGAGGGAGCCATAGGTATATGTAGACTTAATAAGGGCTGCCTTTGAGGGTCAACATGAAGGAAATCCACCATAAAACCCCCACCAACTTGGCTCATTAGAGCAATGGATCTCACTAAAATTGTCAAAAAAACCCATATGTGTACGATGTGCACATTCACATTTTGTGATATTAGCTCCTCCCACTCCATAGTACTCGAGGGGTGCACTACTTAGAAACCTTGTGTATCACGTGCGTGCAAGGGGTATTTAAAAACCCCTTAGCTAAAATATTTCCCCTATTAAAAACACCCCTCTTTACTTTGAACTAACGGATTTTTTTCCAAAGTTGAATTAAAAAACCCCTCCCGTTATTCTAATCCTGTTAAATTTTTCCTAAAAGTTGAATTAAAATACCCCTCCTTTTGAATGCATGTGATACACTAAATTTTTTTTGCCGTGAACCCCTCGAGATGGAGTATAACACTTGGGATGACATTGACACATGGTGGAAAAAAAGAGCCACCACTTGGACACTGACAATAAACAGGGTAAGGTGTAGGTGTTTTTGGACCTAAATACAGGGGACAAAAACAAGGGACTAAACCAAGGCAAGAGATAGAATAGAAAGTAAGGAGTTGAGCTTGCATAGGGTGGAAGACAAGCGAGGCTGATGAGCTTAAGGACAAGGTTAGACGATGAGCTTGAGGATGAGGGTGGACGATGGTCCTTGGTGTCTACCCCCATTGCTTGTAGCCCTAAGCGAGTTGTCTGGTATTTCCCTAGGGCTTATTTAAAACAATAAGGCTAGGGTAAAGGTCTATAGGTTCTTTCCTATTAAGATACTAGCTCGTTAAAAAAAAAAATGAGCTTGAGAATGACGATGGAAGTTCATAGTGGGGAATATGACTTCTTGAATTGCATGCACACATAAATAGAACTTGGATTTACTCATGGTATGAACTATAGGTCCTTCAAGTCCACGGATATAGACCATTAAGCTTGTACACTACTATGTTTATGCACAATTGTTCTTGTATTTAAAGGTCTACTCTAATTTTTCTTAGTACACGATAATATTGTGTTTAGTCCCCCAATTTTGATGAATTTTACTATTCTTATGGCTTCTATTTGCTACCCATTTGTTCCTTCTATCTTCTAGTCCATTAAATCATTTGTATCACCTAAGTATTTGTAGATTTCCCAACCTTTTAGGTTGCATTAGATGTCATTCATGAAAATTTAAATCACAGCATCAACTATAGCCTAGTCTAGAGTTTGATTCATCATCACCATGGTTAAATCTAGCCTATTCTTCAGGCTAGCTTAGTGAACCATGTCATCTAGCACATAGATTATGCACTTTTATTATTATCATATTGTGATGCCACATGACCCTACTAGTTTACTTTATTAGTTGTAGTAGCCACTCATATTTATGCTTGTGTGATTCAAACTAGCCCACATTTTGTGCCTACAGTTTAACATTGGTAGCTGCTCGAGCCCTTTAAGAAATCCAGCTTTGATTTTTACATTGTGTCCATCACTGTGGTGGACAGGACCACAATAGGTCACACTATAGTTGTTGCTCAATCCAAGAAGATGCCCAACAATTATTCACTCGACTTTGAGCATGGAATTTTACAACTCGTTTACAAGCAGAACTCAGTTGCAAACAATGCTCGATGCTTGGTCTCACAAACTCGGACTCGGTGCTTGGGAATAAATAAACGAGAATCAACAATAAATAAACACAGAGAATCGGGGCTGCTCTTGTCAGAGAACCGTATGATGACGGCAGAGAGAACATGCGTGCCACAAACTTAAAGTGCGAAAGATATAAATGATGGATGTTGCAATAAAGGAAAGAGTGCTTGTATTCCAATGAGGCACAGCCAATAAGCTTACAACCAAGCCGCCTCGGATTTTCTTAATCACTCATACTCGAAGTTCTCACACACTCTCTCAGAAATGAGAATACACGTAACCATTAGGAAAAATATGGGCTCGAAAAGGGCCCTGTAAGCGCATTCTCTCTTAGCATATCGTAGAAGAATATGCCAAAAAAAATAGTAAAATAATACGACTCTCTCTCTTGTTTTGGAATCTTTAATATCAGTTTTTGAATTGTTAATGGTTAATGCACTAATATTATAAAAGTGTACTTTATGATGACTTCCACATATCTCACGAGAATATATTAAGGATAAAAAATATAGCTGCAAATAAATCCAAAACGTGCTGCCTACAACCATAACTACTCAACATCAATTTCTTTGTATTTGTGTGCCTGCTCAGTACTCAGTAGTAAACACGCCTGCACCTGTTAAATTTTATCTCGCACGAACCTTTCAAAATCTTTCCGTTCGCATTTTTCCCTCCCTTGAGCATTGATGGAAGATTCAAATTGTATTGCATCCGCATTATATGTTAGCATGCTACCTTGCGTAAACCAAAGCCTTGCACAAGCATTTGCAATATTGGAAAAGACTGAAGGTGCATCTTTCTATCTCCACTCCACCCGAAGCAAAAAAAGAAGCAAGGTACAAAAGCCAAGCCTTAAGGCTTGTGTACACTGCAGTAGTGAAGAACGATATGGAGATTTGTTCCATGCAACGTTTGTAGTTGACCAATCGACACTGTGATCCATTTCGAATTATGTGGTTATGTTAACATTTTCATCTTGCAATGTGTGTATATAGGATACAGGAACGAGAAGAAAGCGGGATATACATTTTCATTAGAGGGTGAATATGCCCCCTTGTACAAGCAGACTGAGGTTGGTAGAGTGCAAGAACATGTGTTGCAAGACGAAAGAAATGCTGGTAAGAAGCATGTAGATCTTTGGCTTGAAGGATCAATATATCCTCTAGATCCACAATCAATGAGACCTCAATTTTCAGGATTGACGTTGTTTGTTAAGTATGTATGTGAGGGTAATGTTGGTCTACTTGGATATACCAAACGACTTGCAAGCCACGCTCATAGTGTTTATGTTTCGGCTCAACGCATTTTGAGTAGCAATCGAAGAAGCTCCAGCTCAAGAGAAAGTGGCATATAAGTCTTGCAAGACGATACCCCATGCTATACTACCGATTACTTAAGTATCAACAAGAGAAATATGGGTTAGAAAAGACCTACTGAAAGGCCAAAGTTATTACCAAGGCAATGATCAGTTGTGGCTACTACACAAACCTCATCATCCATGCCAGTCTCGTAGCCACACCCATAAGCCTGAGTCGCAACGAAAGAAAACACCTCCAAGGCCAAATAAAATAATAAAGTTATGGGTATCCAAGTTAAGGCCCAAGGGTACTACCAAGGCAAAACTTTTATATGGGTACCCAAAGTCACCTATGTTCCTGGGCCATTTACCAAAGAGCCATCTAAACCTCTTCCTCAACAATTTGATGTCAAGAAGATGGTTTGGCGACCGAAGGCAGTTCAACAACAAAACGGGAAGGCAATGATACAAGAACCTACTCTTAAATCAAGAGTAGAACCACAAGAACATGTTCTTCCTACTAGTACGTGTATTTGTGGAATCGCGATAGCAACAAACCGGGGGCTGCGAAAGTGACATTCGTGAAATTGATTGTGTGGTTGGCTCCTATCCGGAAGTAGCGAGGAGGTGAGCACTCTCTCGCGGCGTACTTGGATGATCCCAACGACGTGAGTCACCGACGCAGAGGACTTAACATTTTTGGCGTCGTCGTCGTTAAGTATGCTCCACTCGTTTCAAGTGTAGAAGCTTGAGGTGGCGCACAGACTGTTTTTGAGAGATTTGAGTGATTTGATGGTGAAAAGTGTTGTTTGTTGTTAAAAGTTGCGTAGATAGCTTAGCTTTCGATTGGTAGTTGTTGAAATCAAGAAAAAAACAATACGAAATCTGCTTTTTAGGTGTGATTTGACATTCGAAGTGACGGATTCAAGTTGTCCCATCGTAAGAAAAGTGTTAAATCAGTACAAAAAGTTGTTTGTTTTCCATTTTTGATGTGATAGGTAGTTAGATCTTGTTTCTTTGCATCCATTCATGTCAAAACAGAATAAAAAAACATCAAAAAAGCCTCTGATAGAGATCAAACAAGTATTGATGACACAAGAAAACTGTCAAACTATTTGACAGTGCTGCTACCCTACAGCAGCGCGTCGCTTTACTATAGCAGTGTGTCGCTTTAGCCTAGCCTGGCAGCTGGTGCCAGCTGTCACCTAACACCACCGACTTCATTTATTGGCCAATTGGCTGTCAGAGAAAAGAATCTTTATAGTAGTGCGTTGCTTTAGAGCCGACCAGGCCTTAAATTTGATGCCTAATGTAAGGCTTCATGGAAAAAAAAATGAAGCTTTGGAGTCCACAAATGGGCTTCAAATTGCAACCTTATACAAAATTTTGGGATTCATAATCTCTCTCTCTCTCTCTCTCTCTCTCTCTCTCACACACACACACACACACAACAGATGCATACATGTTCTCTTACACTAAACATGCTAGAAAGATATGTAAAATCTCTCTCTCTCTCTCTCTCTCTCTCTCTCTCTCACACACACACACACACACACTACACGTGCATGCATGTACTCTTACACTAAACATGCTAGAAAGATATGTAAAATCTCTCTCTCTCTCTCTCTCTCTCACACACACACACACACACACACACATGCATGCACATTGCACACACACACATATACTAGAAACTTGAAAGAGATGTAACATATGATCACATCCATAAGCATTAGATGCTTGTACTATAGGAAAAGGAGAAAAAGAGCTTTTTCATCAATGATTCAATCTTAGAATCCTTAGAAAATTAAATGGTTCATAATTTATGATGAAATCTGAAAGCTCCACAAATATAAGAGAAAAGATATATCATCTTCTTAATGACTTCACAAACTATACATTAGATGCTTATGCTATAGGAAAAATAAACAAAGAGCATTTCATGAATGATTTAATCTTAGAAACATAGAAAATGAAACCATTCATAATTTATGATGAATATGAAAGCTCAAAAAATACAAGAGGAAAGATCTATCCTCTTCTTAATGAATTCACAAAATTAGAAATTAAGTTCTACTTAGTTGCATCAAACTTGGCATGTTCTTCTAGCTTTCACAAGCTCCCATATTTTATACACTTCCTCCCACTCAATGCAAGTGGAATCTGGCGGTCCAAGTAATGACACTCTCATGAGTGCTTCCAATGTTTCAACTTTCAAGCATTGACGTCTATTGCTCTTGATAAGGTTTTGCTTGGAAAAGCCCCTTTCACAAGCCACTGATGAAATGGGAAGCACTAAAATTGCTTGCCATAATCGCACCATGTTAGGAAAGGCATCACATTGTGATGTACATGAAAACACTTGCCATGCATCCTTGAAAGGCATTCCACCACATCCAATATACATCCTGCTCACAAACTTTGAAAGCTCCTTTTTGCATCCCTCTGCATTTACTACATTGTCTCCAAGTTTTGTTAACAATCTTGACAACCAGAGAGAAGTCATCTCCCCTCTAGTCTTTTCATTATGAGGATAATACACAGGACTAAATAATTTAGTCGCATTGAAAAAATACATGTCTGGAAACCTATCATTAATGCAATCAATCAACTTTTGCACAAATTCTTTTGCCATGACAATACATGCATCCTTAGTGCCATCTGCCACATCCAATGCATAACCATCCTTATCTTTCCCAGGCATACAATGATACAAGAGCATATGCACATATTCTTTTCCTTCCTGATTTGTGTGACATAACACACCATTTCGAGTTCTTTCCATGAACCCTTTTACATGCTTTGTGTCTTTGCCAAAATCTGTACCCAAAAACTTTGTTTGGAGAGAGGATATTGTCTCCTCAATGTAGGTGGTTAAAGAAGAGATGTCTATTGTTTCTTTCTGAAACTCTCTATTAAGAGCATCCAAATCCAACAATACATCAGCAAGCATATGAATCCAAAATAAAACTTTGTAGACTCGCAACTTATCATACCAAGCCTTAGCACCTTCCTTCCAAAAGCTCAAGATAGCAGGAATCAACTTTGTCAATCGTTTCATCACTGCACCTCTAGCAAGCCATCGTACCTCATGAATTTGCAAAACCTCTAGCACATGAATGTTCATTTCATGAAGAAGTTTTTGAAACTTCTTATGCCTCACACTAGAGGCACTAATCCAAGAGTAGATTTTATTTGCAATTTTATCAATATATGACAAGCATGGAAAGCATTTACAAGCATCAAGAACCGCCAATGCCTCTCTATGTGCAACACAATGCACGCTGAGAATATGTGGTACAATTCCTGCAAGCTTAGCAACAAGACCATCACGGCATCCAAGCATTGAGCTATCACCATCAGTAGATATGCCTACTAAGCGTTGCAAATCAAGTCCAGCATGAGAAAGTGCCTTTATGATTACATCAAATTTTGTTTGTGCACATCCATCCTCAACCAAAAGAAGTCTCATAAACTCAACTTTACATATTCCCATCCCTTCATTTCCCAAAAATGCAACATAGATAATCAAATGTTTCTCTAGTCCCCTATCTGTAGTCTCATCAACAGTGAGAGCATAAAAGGGGCTAGACAAGAGCTCACGCAAATGAAAATCATGTAGATATTGAGAGATAGAGAAAATGAACTCTTTACCTGCCATAGTGTTGGTGTAAGTACCAAACAACTTTTTGGGTGGCATATTGTTCACTTCCAAATCATGGGCAAGTTCACATAATGCTTCAAACTTCATGATTGCCAAATCTTGTTTTGCAATAAAATAAGCCAATTTCATGCATGTTATAACCCGATTTTTGGACTTACCTTTCATCACATTAATATGCTTAGGCATCTTAACATTGTTTTCATTACACCATCTCGAGCGTGAAAAGCCATGCTCCTTAGAAAGGTGATGCTTATGGATAGCACCAAGCTGAATGATTTTGCAACCCTTTCCCCTACCCCAAGGTCCCTTTGCTCTATACTTTTCACACCATATGCATTTCATACGCTCTATGTCTCCATCTACAATGAGTTTCAAAAATTTGTAGGTACCTTCCCATTCTACTCTATACTTACGAATACATTGCTTCTTGGTTGAGGAGTCTCCCTTGTTCAACTCTATCGATGGAGGTGAGGTTTCATTCAATCCAAACATTTCCACATCATCATGCAGCTCATCCTCTCTATCCTCAATCTCTTCATTGCCCGCATTATCATCACTACAACTAGGTGTCCCAAATACTTCATACTCCCATTCCCTCCCTGGGGTAGAAGAACATGCTTTAGCCTTAGCTTTAGGGGGTAGTTTAGGTTGAGCTTGAACTTTCGGTGGAGCACGAGGTAAGCCTAGAACTTGGAATAATGTAGGTTGATTCATTATTGTACTACACCAATATTAAGAAAGCTTATTTAGTATATGCTCTTTAATATGAAATTTAATTTGAAGTAAGCAAAGTTTAATAACTTATAATAAACATACATTTCAATATGCAATATATGGTTATAGATGACTTACATGCCCAATCAAATGTTCTCCCTTGATGTGTATGGTGACACTAGCTATCTGAATAAATGCATGTGTGCATTCCTCCCAGGCTCCCAGAACAAATCAAAGGGCAGGTCCGGGCTGATTATTCAAAGAAGAAAGAAAGAATTAGAAATTTAGACGGTCCTTTCCGAAAAAATTAAAAAGCATATACCAAAAAAACCCTACCTTACCCTACCCTACCCCAATCTTCGCCACCTTTCCTTTCTCTGCGCACCCCCCACACCGCCTTTCTCTGCGCATCTTGCCACCTTTCTCTGCGCACCCCCTTGCATACCCCTGCACCCTACAGGCTACACCCTCTGCAGTGAGAACATGCCTCCCCCTAGCCTCACCGCCCTCCCTCTCCATCGCATCACATCTCCAGACTCCACCCCTGGCCCACCCTCCTCTGCTACCCGTAACCCCAATCCCTTCTCTTTGCGCACCCCACGGTCCACCCCTATTTGCTTCGCCTCTTCTTACTCATGGCTTCATCCAACCCCCTGGGCCCTGGCCCCTCAACCACCCCATACTGAATCCTCCCCACCCATTTTCTTCCTTTCTAGGCCTGCGCCCTCTCACGAACTGGCTAAGAAACACGCTAATGGCCTGAATCAACTTCTCAGTAGTTGCAACTTGCAATGCAACGCTGTGCGGCAGTCTGCAGAGCTGTGCTTTGATTTTCTACAGGACGATTGCAGACACAAAATTACAAAAGCAAGCAACAAATTCATTACATGAAAGAGAAGCACAGAATTCTACATACCTGCCGTGTAGATAGACCTGCTTTAAAGCTTCATCCTTGACTGACGTCCAGAGCTTCACCTATACAACTACAAGGCATCCCCTCGCCGGCGAGCTGCCAAGAATCCACGCCGCACGGTGCGATGGAAGGAGCGAGGAGAGCGATGGAAGGAGCGAGGAGAGTGTGAAAATGAAACCTAAGCGAGAGAGAGAGAGAGCCTAGGGGGCCACGTATTCATGAAGATAAGATTGAATAGTTTATATAAAAATTTTATAAGATATCTAAACTATAACACTATAATATATATACTATAATACTATATATACTATAATACTATAATACTATATATATATATATATATATATATGTAAAGATATATATTTGCACTCTATTATATATATATACTATATAGTATATATATTATAATTTATATACTATATTTTTTTGAAGCCTTGGTGATTTAGGAGGGCTTCAATTTGAAGCCTTGCATGAAAAATTGGGCTTCATGGTTGAAGCCTTTAGAATATTGTAGGGCTTCATTTGAAGCCCTGCACAGCCATTGAAGCCCAAAACGGGCTTCAAATTTAAGCACTGGAGCCGACACCAATTTTACTAAAAATTCATAAAAATTTAAAATTATTTAAAATCTGTCAAAACCCTGAGAAAATCTAAAAAATCATAACTCTTATAGCAGCGCGTTGCTTTAGGAATTGTCTAGAAATGCTGTGAAAATTACTCAAGTAACGGTTTAAACTTTGAAAAATACCCAGCAACTCCAAAATTGTTCAAAATTCAGCTGCTGCTGCTATAGCTATAGCAGCGCGCTGTTGTACCAAGTACACCATGTTGCTGTCAAAAGTGAAGAAAACTTGTAAAAAATTGTGAACATCTGAAACTTGCTAGAAAGCACTTAATCAAGTCTAGTATTATAGCAGTGCGTTGCTTTATCCACGGCTCTGGCTCTAGTAAACCTTGAAATTGCCTAGTGTTTCTCTCAGTATCATCATTCTGAACTCAAAAGTGACAGAAGTAACCACTCTTGCAAGTGTGCTGTCATATCTTATAGTAGCACACTGCTTTACCAAGTTGCCCAATGCTAGAGAAATAATTACTTACCCTGTGTCAGTGCCTTGTACCCTACCTGAACTTGTCTGAAGTGTCTCATGCACCTTAGGTCTGATAGAGTCTTAGGATCCGAAGTGGGACCTGATGACAATGCATCAAACAATGGAATATCAAGCTTTCTGTCTAGCTTTGTAGCCTTGAGAACAGGAGCCTCTGATTGTAGCTCATCTTCAATGCAAGGACCTAGACCAGAAGACAACACAAGCACCGACGACTCGATGAGTCTAGACAGTAACATGGAAAACACAACAGAGACCAGGGTCTCAATAGTTCCTAACTCTACATATGTCGAAAGTCAGCGGCGGGGTTCGGGGGGCAACGCCCCCCGGTGGGGGACGGGGGGACGGGGGGGCGGGGGGGCAACGCCCCCAACGGCGGGATCCGGGGGCAACGCCCCCAGCCGGGGGTCCGGGGGGCAGCGCCCCCCGGTGGGGGTCTGGGGGCAACGCCCCCTGGTGGGGGACGGGAGGCAACGCCCCCAGCGGCGGCGGGGTCCGGGGACTGCCGGTAGTCCCCGGCCCCACGGTAAGACCTATGTGTGATATGAAAAAAAATCGATTGCTTAATTCTTACTACGAACTTTGATAAAAGTGATTTTTTAAAGATAATTCCATTTATTGTCAAACGTCCATTTTTTATAAACATTCTCATTAAATGTGATATATTCTTGAGAATATATGCTTCATTAAAGAAGATATCCTTTAATGATGTGAACCTAAAAGTGATTTTTTAAATAATTTCATTTATTGTCAAACGTCCATTTTTTATAAAAGTTCTTCATTAAATGTGATATATTCTTGAGAATATATGCTTCATTAAAGAAGATATCCTTTACTGATGTGAACCTTTTCTAAGAATTTGAATTTGGCCCTCTCTTTCTACCTTCTCTCTCTACGATTTCTCTCTTCTCCTAAAAACGTACTCTTCTTCTTGCTCGCACTTTCGACCCTGGTTTTTGTTCTTGCTCTCTCTGTGATGTTTTCTCTGCATTACGCCTCACCTAAGCTCTCTAATCAAAAGATTTAGTTATGCTTTAGCAAGATTTTGACCCTTCATGTATGTTTCATCTGCATATCTACTTCTTTTCATCTTCTTGTTTCTGTCTTCACACGCTAATCAGACGCTAATCAAAAGGGACTTTGCCAGCAAGCTTCGCAACAACAACAACCATTCACAATATTGACGCTAATCAGAACTTTGCCAGCAAGCATCGTAACCATAGCCATTTAAAGGTAGACTCTTTGCCTCATGCATGTTCTTTGTTTTCTTGATTTTTTGGTTCATAATACTTAATTACATAATTAATCTTTCTTAATCATAATTAGCCTAGTAAGATAAATGAGATCATATAGTACATTCATGACATAAAAATAAAAATATGGTTAACTTTACACCCAGTTTTCTTAAAATCGAGAATGTTTCTTGACTAAGAGCCTACTTGAAAAAACAAACAATGTAGAAATAAGAAAACAAGTATGAAACTAACCTTGATCAGTTTTTCAACACTCTTATTATGGCAAAGATGCGACCCTGTCCCTTGAGAATGCTTATGTCTTGCTGATTCTTCTTGTATGCTGCGTTGACCTTGCTTGTATAAGCGTACTTCTATATACTACTTGCACATATGTGTAATCACTCGCTATGCAGAAAATAGTGATCTATCCATGTAGCACAATAGAGACTAATTGGACATTGTAGAATAATTCTCTGTATATGTATGCATTTCACATGAAATGACTTTTTCAAGACACACATATACTTGTGCTTACAAAAGAGGTAACAAAAATATACTTCTGGTTATATGATGCTTCAAACAAAAGTGACTGTGTGGCCAAAAGCCATGGTCAATGTGAAAGCTTCTTTCTGAAATAGCCATAGGATATTGCCTTGTGGTCAAATCTTTGTACCTCAACTATTACACGTAACATGTTGTGTCTCTATTGCATATCAGACTAAAATCGGATGAAAGTAAGAAAATCATGCATACTTTCAATGTCACATAATAATATGGCTAAAATCCATGGGCACCTATGTTTGATTGTTACATGGAATTATGGTTAAAATCCATGGACACCTAGGTTATTAAGATGGTTCTTTTTGTGTTCTAATTTTTTTTAAATCATCTTATATCCAAGATCACTTGTACATTGAAAGGATTTAAGGAAGTTGGCCAAGTAGAGCTGTCTTCTAAGAGTAAAACCAAACATAGCAAAGTTTTTACCATATGGTCAAATTCTATAGAAGACATCTCCTTCAAAAACCCATGCTACGCATAGAGTATAAATTATCAAATGGCCACTTTCATGACAATATGTCCACGATGAATCTATGACGATGTCTACATGAAATTTGGTATTACAAAAAAACCAAACATTGTGGCATGAGAGTATGGATAAAATCCATGCTCACTTCTGTATATCCATTAGTGATCTCTAACATTAGTGCTCTCCATTGTCACAAGATTTGTTCATATGGTCAAATTCTACCTTATAATTATTACATTCAACATTTTGGACACATAGGCTTTTGCCTTGTGGTCAAATCTTTGTATCTCAATTGTTACATGTAACACGTTGTCTCTCTATTTCATGTCAAACAAAATTTGAAATTATGGAAAAAAAGTAAGAAAATCATGTATTCTTTCAATGTTGCATAATAGTATGGCTAAAATCCACGAGCACCTATGTTTGATTGTTGCATGGAATCATGGTTAAAATCCATGGACACCTAGGTTACTAAGATGGTTCTTTTTTTGTTCTAAAAATCTTTTTCAATCATCTTAATTACAAGATCACTTGTATATTGAAAGGCCTCAAGGAAGTTGGCAAAGTAGAGGTGTCTTCTAAGAGTAAAACTAAACAAAGCAAAGTTTTTTCCACATGGTCAAATTCTATAGAAGAGATCTCTTCAAAAGCCCATGAATATGAATTATCAATTGGCCACCTCCACTATAATAGGTCCATGATGAACCTATGACCATGTCTACATGAAAATTGGCATTACAAATAAACCTTTCATTGTGGCATGAGAGTATGGATAAAATCCATGCTCACCTGTGTTTGATTGTTGCATGAAATTATAGCTAAAATCTATGAGCACCTAGCTTACAAAGATGGTTCTTTTTGTGTTCTTAAATTGTATATGGATCAAGATCACTTGTATATGGAAAAGCCTCAAGGCTAGATAGAGATTCCTTCTCAGAGTAAAACTAGAAAGAGAAAAGTTTTTGCCATATGGTCAAATCCTATGCATGCATATTATAATCATAACACTATTGAATAAAGTTTTGGCCATGTGGTCAAAACCTAATATTTCTATGCAATATCTTGCCATATGGTTAAATTCTAACTTAAACCCTTTCTATGATGATATTTGGACATACATTGGTCAAATCCTATGCATGCATATGGTAATCATAACACTATTGAGTAAAGCTTTGGCCATGTGGTCAAAACTTGAGATTTGTTTCTAATATATCTTATTTTTTGTACTTATGTAGGTTTATTCAATGGCAAAGAAATCTACTTCGGCAAGGAAGGAGAATCAAATCATTGATGGAGTTAGTGGGGATTTTGTGTGGCCTTGGTTTATGGATGTTTATGACAAAGAAGGAAAAAGGGCAAACAATGTCCTTTTATATGCTTTAAAGCTTGAGGATTCAACATATGATCAAGTTGGGATCATTGAGGGGTTGATGGATGGATGTGCTGGGAAGGAAGGGATCCCGTGTATTGTAGTAAAGATCGAGGGAAAGAACATTGAATACAACCTGGATCCCTTATCTTTTCAATCTACACATATAAAAGAGGATGAAGTATACTCTTTGAGAGCAATGGGTTGGAGCCTCCCAGAGGAGATATCAGGCACACAGGACATAATAGCTACATTTGAGTCTATCAAGCATAGTGAACTACTTTTTCCTACAAAACATGGTGTTCGACCAAAGAAGAGGACAAAGATTCAAGATGCACAAGCACAATCAATAGCTTCAAACTCACAGGCTCTTGGTGTGAGTGTACCTCCTAACACTCCTCTAGACAACACAAACCAATCTTCAAAGGCACAAGTAATCCAAGCAACACCTTTGGTGTCACTTGAAGTCAAGGGTGTTGAAAGAACCTTTGACTTTCGAGACATGGTTAAGAAGAAGGGTAAAAAGGATGGTTCAGGATTTCACATGTTTGAAAAATACTTTCCATTTGGCTCAACCACACAGTTTCCTATTGATGTTGGTAGATGCTATGAGGCACCACCTTTATATGCCTATAGAACACTTTGTTGGGATTATGTGCAAAAGTTGACATCATCTTTTGTAAAGAATCCCATGAATCCAGCAACAGTAGCATACCTCATGCCCTTTTTGGAGGAGAGTGATGTGAAGCGACCCATGCATCGTGACGAGGTGGAAGTGGATAAGCTACATTCTTACTCCTATTGGATCATATCAGGTCTTCACTCAATCCATGCGGCAAAGATCTATATCCTAAGTAGCACTCATCGATGCCTAGCAACCAAACATCTATATGCCACAAGGAATGCAAGAATCTTGGTGGACTGTCCTGCTGAAATGTGCATTGAGCTTTCTAGGATGACAAATATGGAATCCCACAATGTTATGAAGAATGGTCCTTATCTTGAGCAACTTCAACAAGTAAGGGATCAATGAATAGCATTTGGGTCTCCACCAAAACCTCAACAAGGGCTTCCAAAGGGTAGTCCTCAAAGAGTACCATGGGAGGTAATGATGTACAACCTTAGCTTGTCTTATTCAAGATGCATTTGGTGTTTTCTTTCTCATTTCATATTTTTATTTTTGATAGAGATTTATAGAATACATTGGAGAAAAGTGTGCATCACGTGATTGTCATATGATAGTGAGCACACAAGAGATATTTGATGGTTGGATTACCATCATGAAGAGATACTCAAAGGGGGAGCTTTCATCTCAAGAGGATACCACCACAAAGAAGGGAAGGCAGCCTTCTCCCGCAACTTTTCGTTGCCTTATGGGTCTAAAGGATGGGGACATCCTCACATTACAAAAGGAAGTTAATGATGGAAACATCGTCTTTCTTAGAAATAAATGGGACAAAGAGGATGTTGTTGACATGGAGACAAGGGCAAAGTAAATCAAGCAAGATAGGGTGCTCCATGAGGAGCTAGTTTCTCTCTTCAATGCCTCAACTCATGCTAGCAATAGTATGATGAAGAGTTGGGAAGATCTTGTTGCTGAATACGACATCACCAACGATGTATACACAAAGATTTTAGGTGTTTGCAGTGATTGGGTGTCAAAAAAGCTCACACGTGGGGCTGATGCAGGACCATTGCTAAATGGTGCAAAAGACATTGTGAACTTTCTTATTGTGAAGAAGCAAGATCCTCTTCATTCTTCTACTACCTTACCTTGGCAAGTATATATTGTGGGGTGCAACCTTGAGGCATTCGATCTTATATACAATGTGTATAAAGATCCTATTACCATTGGTGTGGTTGTCCTAGAAGCGGCACATGGAGTTGGGGGCATGACATGGGATTCTATCATGTTTGGAAAGGTGGTCTTCACATTGTTAAAAATGACATGTGAGCCTAAACAATTCATTTTGTTGTCATTTCTCAACCGCAAACAAATGGCAGCTATGGAGGAGGCCCTTGAGAATCTTTCATGCAAGTACCATATGCAAGTTGGAAGTGTTGACTTCCTACCAATGGCCAAGAGTCTTGCTTTTGGGGCCATGGATTCATTTGTTGTGTTGACACTTGTGACCATGGAGAAAAGCTTCATCAATCTAGATCGATATGTTGGAAATTCCAACAAGCCATGCATTTTGGATAATGAATCCATTGAAGCCATTGACAAAGAAGGAAAGGATGGAGAGCTTGAAGAAGAACAAACTATTGCAAAGGCCATATTTAGAAAGAAAAATAAGGTCATCAAGGCTACAATCAAGGCATTCAATGATGCACATGAGGTTGTATGTGATATATTCTCATGTGGTGTTGCATCAACGCTCGCATTGGAACATCACATGAAGACTATTGCAGTGGTGTGCAATAGTCAAGAGCAAAGAGAGATTGAAGCGGCATGTTGGAGAGCCCATGAGAGCGCCAACCCACCTACAAGTGCTCAAGAGGTTCCTCCCATTGGTGCTCTAGCTCTTGACCTACCGTCGGAGGGTGTGGATGAATCAAGCCAAGACATAGCAAATATTATTATGAAAGAGAGGCTGAAGGCTACTTCAGGTGCTTGAACCTCTCTATCTCTAACTTTTGTCAATGAGAACACTATGGTGTAAGGTTGAACTTGTGTTTTGGAGGATGGTTTCATGACATAACATTTCCTAAATATTTTCTCATTTTGTGGTGCTATCTAAAGCAAGCCTTACAAGCCTATTTCTCTCAGTTTTGTGTTTATTGTTTAAGAGTCCTTTTCTAGAAATATTTTCATCATATTGTACCTAAAATTGGTTGCAAAAAGTTTGTGCTTCTGTATTAAAATACAAGTATGAAGTACATGATCATGTTGGAAGAAATATTTTCTTGTATGGTATAGCTAGAATGCTTCAATCAATTGCTATTACATTACTTTGATCCAAATGTTGGTATTGGTTTTCTCTAAAGTTTTGTGTCCTTCAATATTTTGCCATGTGGTCAAATATATTAGAAGAAAATGTTTTGTGTCATACAACTACATTGAGTTTTTCAATTTCAATTGCAGTGCTTTGATTGAAACATTGGTATGACTTATATTATCAAAGGTGTCAATGTGGTGTCTATTGATATTAGGCCACATGATCTAATATTTTTTCTCTTGAAATATGTTTTTCTAAGTATGCTCAACATGCATGTCCTACATGCACATCAATGTGGAATATTGTAGCATGTGTGTATGGAAAAATATTCTAAAATGTTCATTGCAACTATATACATTGTTGTATCTTAATTCAATAGTCATATAATATTACTTTTTGAGATTTTTTTGCCACATGGTCGAAAATATATTTTGATGAAGTATCTACCATCCATGCATACTATTTGCATATTAAATTTAATGTCTTATACAATGTACATATGGAATAGTACAATAAACTTAGCCCTATTGAACTATATATAATGTTTTTATCTTAGCTTACTAGCTCTAAAATGGAAAAAAAAAACTTGTAAGAGACTAGATGTCTATTTTGTTCTTAACCTTTGTGTTGTATGATAGAATGAATCAAATTTGACTAAGAATAGTCTATTTGCATATTTGGCAGATTTGAGCAGAGCAAACAAAGTAAGTGATGTGGCCTTGGCGAAAAGTGCTACCAAACTATGTGTGATACTTGATCTCAATGGTCTTCTTTTACAACGTTGTTTTTCCACATCAAAGAGGTTCCAAAGTTTTCGAGTGGGCAAGCAATGGGTTGTTCTTCGACCAAGATGCATTGAGTTTCTTGAAGCTACATTTGCAAGATTCCAAGTGGGAGTTTGGTCTACAGCTTCACACAAAAATGTCATCGCAATAATCAATTGCTTGGAGAGCTATGCAAAAAGGAGATATCCTTTTTTCATGATTTGGGGACAGGAGAAATGCCATACGCATCCACTCAAGATCATCTATCGGCCAGACAAGATGAGGGTGGAAGCAATGTTCAAGCCCCTTCAGTATGTGTGGAATGAATATGGCAATGTTTGTGAACATAGCAAGACTATTTTGATAGATGATAGTCCCTACAAGGGGTGTCCTAACCCTCTTGAGAACTGCATCTATCCACAGACATTTGATGTTAACCAAGGAGACTCAATCTTGATTGAGGAACTTCTACCCTACTTGACTCGCTTAAGTGGATCCCATGATGCACGTGAAGTCATAAAATTTGATCGATATGGACTTGAGCCAGTTCAATATGGACATGAGTTGTACACACAATTCAAGGTTGTGATTGACACATGGCTTAAAGGAGATGATAATGCTATGTCATCTTCATCATCAGTACAACCCAAGAACATCAATCGTGGAGATGGAATATATATGAAAAAATCTTCAATCACTTCTTGCTTGAAGAGATCATCAATTGTACAAGGATCATCATCAAGAGTCTCAATTCATCCACCAACCCATCCATTGGGTGTCTCACAAGTATCGAGGTTAAAGTAGATTCCTTTGGTTTCTACTCTAAAGGATATGGAAGCAATGCAACTTGCTCATCAGCTAGGATATAAGGACGACTACATAAATGGTCGTGTAGCTAGACACTTCATAAAAAACCTTCAAAAATTGTACTTTCCATGAAAATGATGTGACACAAAAATAATACACTCTTTTCTACAACTTGTACCTTGGTGTTTATAAATGCGTTCAACATCAGAGAGACTAGCTCAAGATTTCTGGATTGTGATTTCATGGAAGAATTGATTGTATTATATACAAGCTCCTCAATGAAGAATGATATTCTAAATGTAATTTGATGGAGAAAATGTGTTTTTATGAAAAGGTATACTAATTGTGCTTTGATATTAAATGAATGCGTGCATGAATGCAAAATATACTAGAAAAGTTTAAATCTCAAATTAGTCTCGGTATTGTTGTTTTGAATTTTATTTTCAAGTATATTGTTGAAGTTATATTGGAAGAAGCAATTTCTTGTATGGTAGCTAGAATGCTTGAATCAATTCCAATTGCATTACTTTGATCCAAATATTTGTCTAAAGTGTTGGATCTTTTGATGTTTTACCACATGGTCAAATATATAGGAAGAATTTTTTTTGTATCATATAGCTACAATGCTTTTGCCAATTGCAATTGCACTGCTTTGATTGAAATATTGGTATGACTCATATTATCAAAGGTATCAAGTTGGTGTCTATTGATATTTGGCCACATGGTCGAATATTTTTCCTCTTAAAATATGTTTTTCTAAGTATGATCTACACATATGTCCTATATGCATATTAATGTGGGAAATGTTGTAGCATGTGTGTATGGAAATATATTCTAAAATGTTCATTGCAACTATATGCATTGTTGCTTCTTAATTCAATAGTCCTATAATATTATCTTTTGTGATCTTTGGCCACACGGTCAAAAATATACTTTTATGAAGTATCTTGTGGTCATGTAGCTAGACACTTCATTAAAAAACTTTAGAATTTTACCTTCCACAAAAATGATGTGACAAGGCAACAATACATTCATGTCTCTAACTTCTTTCAACATTGGAGACTAGCTCAAGTTTTTTGGGTTGTGATTTCATAGAAGACTTGATTGTTTTGTAAACAAGATCATCGTGGAAGAGTGATATTCTAACTATATTTTGATGGAGAGAACAGGCTTTGATGAAAAAATATACCAACTATGCTCTAATATTAAATGACTGCAGTATGAATGCAAAGTATACTAGATATATTAAATCTCAAATTAGTCTCATTATTGTTGTTTTGATTTTTATTTTCAAGGGTAACATAGATATCCTTTTTCCAACTTAGAAACATTCAGCACAAATATAGACAAAAAGAATATAGTGTGCTTTGATCTCAAATAATTATAAGTAATATTTTTTGGGATTTTCTTTTCGAGACTATTAACCACACATACATATTCTTTCCAACTTACTAGAAAGAGCTAACCAGAATTATAACCATATTATTATATTGTATGGCGACTATGCATATGTAGTCAAAGGTCAAGGGTTGGGGAGAGAGAGAGAGAGAGAGAGAGAGATAGAGAGAGCATTGATGTCCAAGCATCATGTATTAATATAAAGTGAGAGAGAGAGAGAGAGAGATAGATAGAGAGAGCATTGATGTCCAAGCATCATGTATTAATATAAAGTGAAGTAAAGAAGGAATTCCTAAGGAAAACACACATACTCTATAGTTTTCTAGTTATTTTTTCAACATTTAATTTGCTTTATTCTCATAGATAAGGTAAACTTTTAGGTTTGGCTATAAAAATACAAATATTTCTATACAAAATGCACAAAAAATAGGTCTATTTCTCAAAGTGGGACTTAGGAAATTCCCAAATTCTCCAATATGGTGTTAACGCTTCTCTTGTTATTCTACCCATTCCCATCTCGATTCCACTAGCGGAACGAGGTCGACTTTGGAGACATAGGTTGTGTTTCGGAGCGATTTGAAGTGAATTTTACATGGGAAATGCTATGTTCGTAGCTACGTTTGCTAACCTGTGACTTAGTATTTTATGAGTAAAAAACTAAGAAAAGTGGTGGATTTGGTGGTTGTCTTGTCTCACGAGTAAATTTATTTCAACTAGCAGATGATGGAGTGCTTATAGAGGGGAAGGTTTTATATACATGTTCTTCTGATTAGTTTTCACGGTCATACACTCGAGATATAGTTGTACTACAACTACTTCAAGTTCATAAAATACAAAACCAAAAAACAATATTTAAAGCAAAAAAGATCAAAACAACATCCACCTGCTCTAACATACTTGCTCATCCATACCGGATCCCTTGCACTCATATAACTTAGTGACAAATCGATTAATGATATGTTTGAGCTACAAACTTCAAGTGATTGTAGTATAGCTATATCTCGAGTGTATGACCGTACCAACTGATCAAAAGAACATAAAACCTTCACCTCTATAAGCACTCTATCATCTGGTAGTTAGAATAATATGTCGTGATTCTTTTCTTGATTTTTATTTACATGTTCACATGTAACTACATAAATTGCATCATAGATGCCACTATATAAATTACCTGCAACTAAAACTCTACAATCTTCTATGGAGGACTAAAAAGAAAATTATTTGCTTCCATGAACCAATTATCATAGTGTAAACTACCTACATGACCTTATGTAGCTACATCCTTTGTCCCAGCAAAGAAAATATGGTCAATAAAACTATCAAGGAACATACAAGCTTCAAGAACTTATTGCTTGAATGGTGTTTCTATGTCATTATCAAATAGCCTAAGTACGTAAAGTGACTAAAAACAACATCAAGATAATTATAAATTCAACTACACAATTAATAACTTCAATAAATACAAGATATGTATAACTTCTACTATACAAATAAACTTTGACAAAAGACTTCTTGATACCTTGCTGTGTAGCCAACAATAAAAGTAAATCAAATTAAACTTCATTAGTACCAATGCAAACATTGCATAAAAATAAAGTCGCTCTCTTAAACTATGTTCCAAGGGTACATTTGTGCTATATAACATACATATTTATGGTCCATATTCTCACTACTTAGTATTCATAACAATAATGTGATTGTTCAACCTCCTCAAATATAATGAAAATTGTATTTCTATCTTTACTAAGGATAAGCAAGGAAAAGAAAACTATGCTGCAATGATATTTTTGTGTTGCATAACAAATATATTCATGATCCATATTCTCACTACTTAGTATTCATAACAATGATGTGACAGTTCAACCTCAAACATAATGAAATTTTTACCTAAATCTCTTCCAAGAGAATGGTCGTTAAGACAAACCGACGACTGATAATCATTGACAAGGAGAAAGAACTTTCTTAAACAATTTTGCAAGTTGGCTGTTGCTGTCAAAAAATACAGTTCCTCAATCTACTGATTTTAATCAAAACATAGGTGAGAATCAGCTATTTAATGCTTGACCAATCAAGGTTTGACTGAGAGAATATTTGTTCTTCATTTGGAGCATTTTTCAATCATTGTTTGGACTGTTTTTCGAAGTCTTTTGATGCCCATTCTTGAGGTGTACAAAGGGTAAGAATTCAATCAACACTTGCTTGCATTTAAGAGGTTCCTTTTCGTCTCCTTCCATTTGGCTGTGTAGCCTATGCACATAGGGGCTTGCCATTTTTGTAGAGTTTCTAAAACCAAAATTATAAAGCAACTTGCTTTACCAATAAAAAACAAAAATGTAAACCCACTTCCCTGTATTTGTTCAAGGTGCTGGAGTCTTGCTCGTGACGGCGATACCGCAAAGGATGGGAGATGACTGCCGCTCCAGCCCGATCAACCAACCGAAGGTACTAACTCCGTCCATCATATACAATCTTGTGTAAATCTATGTGCTATCTTCAGATTCACAAGCTGTCCAGAAATCAGACGGTTAAACTCACGATCAGTTCTGAACTAACTCCACAAATCTGCCCATCACATATGTTTTCAAATGTATATGTCCCGATTGGAATACACCGTGAACCCTTTTCAATCCGGCCTGTGATATTTCATAAGTGGTCACGCTTTACGGCCTGTTCTAAGCTTTGCCGCCATCTTCATATTCATGATCTCATTCATTATAGTCACGGCCTGTCAAAAATGGAGCTGCGCTCATCTTATGGTCATGACATGTTCTAGGATACATGCACAATTTCCAGTAACGGCTTGTAATCGCAGATTCTTTCACGTAAGGTCACAG
This sequence comes from Cibotium barometz, assembly GCF_041138505.1. Classification (NCBI taxonomy): domain Eukaryota; kingdom Viridiplantae; phylum Streptophyta; class Polypodiopsida; order Cyatheales; family Cibotiaceae; genus Cibotium; species Cibotium barometz. The sequence goes on along the minus strand of NC_141111.1, from coordinate 7,909,737 downwards.
ATTGTTCAAAGTCACGCACTTATGGCCTGGTCGCATTATGGATTTCATCCAGCTATCCAGCTCAAACAACCGGTGCCCCTTCCGGTAATGATGTGATTTGGGTGCAGTAGAAAGGTGAAATGATTGCACGTGAAAAGACAGCTTCAGAGCAGCCCCCAGCCATTTGAGTTGCTCCAAATCCCTACCCTCTACTTAAGCAGTTCATTCAACTATTTAACTGTCAAATCCATCTTTTCAACGTCAAATCAATGCATTAAGTGCACCAGTACTGTTGAGGGGTAACCGGAAGGGGCACCGGTTGTTTTAGATAGCTGGATGAAATCCATAATGCGACCAGGCCCTTATACATCGTTGTCTTCAAAATTACGTGCTATCAAAGTCATGTCCTGTTCTGAATAGTGTCGCTTGTAAAATCTCTGATTTCAGGATTGAACCGCGTTTCAGAATCGCACCATATGCATAATAATCACGGCTTGTTCATAATTAAGGCGGCCTGTTCAAAGTCATCACGCCCAATTTTGAATTGAATCGTGCGCCCAATTCTTTTTTTTTTTTTAAAAGTAGGCGTTTAGGAAGCGGGCTTAGTACCCATGGGACCCCCCTTATCCCACAAAGGAGGGGAAAGCTTCAAGGGTGAGGCATCAATCGGGGTAGCCAGCAGGGTTCGAACCCATGACCTGGGTTTTGACAACGAATCACCTTAACAACTGAGCTACTGCCCGATGATAGTTGCGTGCGCCCAATTCTGCCTCACCTCCTATTCAGAAAAATCACGCGCTATCATAATCACGTCACGTTTTCAATTACGCTGCCCAAATTCAAAAAGACGCGGCCTGTGCAGATTTGTCGCAGTTCAGATTTGTGGTGGCCTGTTCATAATTGTGCGACTATTCTGATCATGCTAACATAATCCTCCTGTGTAATCTGTTGTCCATTGCAGAATTACGCCTAACGTAAATCACCTCCACTCAGAATAGAGTCGCCCGTTACCAAATTCACCCGCCCCTATTTTATCATAAACCGCACCCTGTTCCAGAATCGCATCAACTCTGATACCAGTGTGAAGGTTCCTGCCTTCATGCTCCTTCTAAAGCTTCGTAATAGAGGGCTTCTTCTCTGCTTTCCACCCAGCCACGAACCTGGAAGGTCTGCTGTGTATTCCCTGATAGCATGTACGTGGGTAGTTTCTCTCTCCACCCTCTTCACCACAGCCTAGATTCTCCCACACAGCCCAACACCTACAAGTGGCTATTCCTCTGAGTGCCATGTGTCTCCATAGTCCTTGCCATTAAACCCCTCTTTTGGGTTCATCCTGTGCACCCTTCTAATTAATGCCTAGGCCTAGTAATTTCCCCCCAGACCCTAGCCTTCAATAGCCACACATGCAAGTGTTGTCAAGCCCTCATGGTTTCCCCCTTAATACCAATGCTACGGTATTACAGGTGACATAACATTCCCTCCCCCTTAGAGAATGTTTACGTCCTCGAAAACAAAATTGGGAAACCGCCTTTGGAGTTTGCTTACCATTTCCCAAGTTGAACTCTCTTCAGGTCTATCTTTCCACTTAATTAGACATTCTTGGAATATAGAATGCCTTGTTCTTTTTTCCCGTATATCCAAAATCTTTTCCGGTTCATGAGTTAAAGTTGGAGGCTCCATGAGTTCAACAAGGACTTCATCTCCAATGAGATTGTCATCATCTCCTAATTTTCTTTTTAGCCTTCCAACATGAAACACTGGATGTAACCTACATACGTCTGGTAAGGCTAGTTTGTAAGCAACTTCTCCAATTCTTTTAAGTAGTGGAAATGGTCCACAATACCTAGGAGATAACTTTGAACATTTACCCGTCTTAAGGGTTTGTAAAGATTCTGGCACTTTAAGATAGACTTTCTCATCCTCTGCAAACTCTAGCTTTCTACGGTGAGGGTTTGCATAACTTCTGGCCCGATCTTGAGCCCTTTTAATGCTATCTTTAGCTAGGTTAAGCATTTGATTCATATCCTCAAGAAAGTCTATGGCTGCCTGAACCTTCTCTTTTTCGAGTCCCACTGCCATAGGGGCTCTAGGTTGAAATCCATACATCAACATGAATGGACTAAAACCTGTTGTAGAATTTTTGGCACTGTTATATGCAAATTCTAATATGGGTAAATACTATTCCCAATTAGTTTGCCTTTTACTTACATATGCACGAAGCATATCTTCAATGATTTGATTGACCCTTTCAGTTTGACCATCCGTCTGTGGATGATCCACAGTGCTCATATTTAAAGTAGTTTTCAACCTCTTAAAAACAGCCCTCCAAAAGTGACTGTTAAATTTGCTATCCTGGGCACTAACAATACCGGCTGGTAGCCCATATAACCTATAAATGTGCTCAACAAAGAGCCTTGCTAATTCAAGAGTTTTAACCTTTTCATTGGTTGGAATGAAATGAACCATCTTCATCAATCGATCCACAATTACCCACACAGAGTCATGCCCCCTCTGTGTCAGGTAATCCAACAATAAAATCCATGGAGATACTTTCCCATTTGCCAGACAGAATCTCCAATGGGTAGGAGACCTCCTACCTTCAGTCGTTCGGCCCTATTGACCTGGCATTTTTGGCACTTCAATACATAATCTTGGACGTCCTTATTTATTCCAAGCCAAAAGAATTGCCTCTTCAGAAGTGCAAAAGTCTTATGAATTCCTGGGTGTCCAGCACTTGGACTATCATGACATTCAAAAAGAATTTGGCGCCTGATGCCATCATTGTCCGGGACACATACTCTACCTTTGTAGAGCAGGTAGCCATCTTCAATACTATATTTTTTCCATTTGAGTCCTTGATCACCAACCTGTGGTGTGTCACCATTACTTTGTGACTCCTCAGTGAAAGCCTCTTTTCCTGTTAGATCCCTTATCTTAATGGCTTTCCATATTTCGGAATAGTGAGGATCAAACTCACATTTTCCTTTTAATGACCAAAGGAAATCGCTTTTGAACTGAGTAAAACTCAATTCACTTACAATTGGCATTCGGCTTAGGGAATCTGCTACCACATTGAATTTCCCCTTCCGATATGTCAAATGGATGTCAAACTCCTGCATCAATTCAGCCCATCGACCTTTTCTTCCTTTAAGTTCTGGCTGATTACAAAGCCACTGCTTTCTTGATCAAAAATGATCTCAAATTTGGCACCATATAAATAATGCCTCCATTTCTTCAAAGCATATACTATAGCATACAACTTCTTCTCATATGCTGAATAATTCTACTGGGCACGGTCTAACTTCTTGCTTTCAAAAGCCACTGGTCGACCCTTTTGTATTAGTACCGCCCCAATAGCAAAATTACTAGCATATGTTTCAACCACAAAGAGTTCATTGGAATCTACTACTTTTAAAATTGGAGCTGTAGCTATAGCCACTTTTAGTTTTTCAATACTTATCCTCTGAGGTTCATCCCATGTGAAGGTACTGCCCTTCCCCTTAAGCTGATCCGTCATCGGGACAGCAATCTTAGCATAGTTTTGGATGAACTTCCTATAGAATCCAGATAATCCTAAGAATATCTGTAATTCCTCCAAATTAGTTGGATGTGGCCATTCTAATATAGCCCTTACTTTTTCTGGATCCATACGAATCCCTTCTTGGGAAATAATATGTCCCAAGTATTTCACTTCTTTTGCAAAAAATTCACACTTGGATTCCTTGCCAAAAAGAGAGTGACTGCGAAGCAAATGAAACACTTTACGCAAATGTTCAATATGCTTTTTCTTTGTTTTACTGTAGATGAGGATATCGTCCAAAAATACAACAGCAAACTTCCCTAAATATGGCCGTAAGACACTATTCATAAGTGTCATGAAAGTTGCTAGAGCATTGGTTAATCCAATGGCATCACTCTAAACTGATAATGCCCATGTTTAGTACAACGGAAGGCTGTTTTAGGAATATCGGGTTCACTAATCCGTACTTGATGATATCCAGATCTTAAATCTAATTTAGTAAAATACTTTGCCCCTTGAAGCTGATCAAAGCGCTCATCAATTTGAGGCATAGAGAATTTATTCTTTATGGTGATTTTATTTAATGCTCGGTAATCTATGCACAAACGCATAGATCCATCTTTCTTTTTTACCAGTAAAACTGGTGAAGACCAAGGTGAATTACTAGGTTGAATTTGGCCTTTTCTAAGATATTCAGTTAATTGTCTTTCAACCTCATTTTGTTCCGTTTGACTAAGTCTCTAAGGAGGTTTGCATACAGGAGTAGATCCTGGAATTATTTCTATTTTATGATCTACTTCGCTCTCTGGTGGCAAATCATCAGGCAAATCAAACGGAAAAACATCTTTAAATTCAACCAGTAAATCATCAAAAGCTATTTTAAGCTTTTTAACATTACTTAATAAAATTTTATCCTTTTCAAATTGAGCATAAACATCATCACCAAAAAGTTCACAAAGATATACCTCATATTCTTCGGACTGATGTAGAAGTCTTTCCAACTCCATTGAACAAATAAGTGGAGAGTTAGATACACTATGTTCCCCTTGGATCTGGAAGACTCTACCATATTTCTCAAAAGTGATTGAGTTATTTAAATAACTCCATTGAAGACTATGCCCAAGCCCATATAGCCATTCCCAACCTAGGACAACATCAGTCCTGTCCAGGTGTATAATTTGAAAATCTAAGGTTTCCTTATACCCTTGAATATCCACCTCAATACCACGTATCATGGTATCCCACACTTTTTTGTCACTGCCCTTTGCGAGAAAGACCACATATTTCTGGGCACTAGGGCTCTCAGGCAACTTCAATTTCTTAACTAATGAATAGTTCAAGAAATTATGTGTTGCACAATCATCGACCATAATCCTAACTTTTTGCCTCTTGATATTTCCATGCATCCTCATCAAATCATGAAGACCAAAAGTGGGCTGCCACATTGCCGATGACAAACAACACATATGGAAGCTATCCTTGTGGGAGACTCTACCTCAGTGTACTTTTCAGTACCTTTAAGCAGCAAAACTTGCACCCTTGCTTATGTTGAGGTTTACCCGGGGCATTAGTTCCTGCCGTTTGATTCTTAAGGCAGTTCCAAGCAGAATGGCCTTTGCCCATACATCGAAAGCAAAGCTTTTCCTGCTTGGCCTTTTCATAATCTTCCTTTTTCAGAAGTGGATATTTCTGAGTTTGGATTTTCTTGGGTGTTTCTTGTGAAGTTCCCTGTTTAAAGGGTACCTTCCTTTTAAAACCAGAAGATTTGGTGAACTTTGGAACTAAACTACTTTGTTCCGCAGTTCCTACCTTAGACTTCGCCGTAGTATCATCATAAATCTGGGCAAACTTTATAGCTTCTTCAAAAGTCTTGGGAGAATTTCTTCTCACCTCGACTTTATAGGTGGCCGTAAGGCCTCTAACAAAACCCCTGATCTTCTTAAATTCATCAATTCCTTTTAATTTAAGGACTGCCTCTCTATAATTAGAAATATATTGAATTAAACTATTTTTGCCCATTTCACAGTTATCCCAAGCTTCCCAAGCTCTTTCTAGTTCATTTTCTGGTAAGAATTCTTTGAGGAAAGCTTGTTCAAACTCGGGCCAATATTTGGAAATTTTATTAGCTTCCCGGAGGCTCATCCACCACTTATATGCTTTATTGCCCAATGAGAGGCTGGCTTCCACGACTTGATTTTCAGGAGGGGTATTCCTGAGTCTATGGAAATCTTGCCACTTTTGTAAGAACGTATTAATCGCGTCCTTATTTCTTTCTTTTTCCTCTCCACTGTAAATGGGTGGTTTCAAGTCCTTTAAGATGTTAGAGGTCTCTCTCAACCCAGAGACTGACACCTCAGTGTGACTTGGAGGAGTTGGGGATTTTGGGCCCTGAGCTATCGATTGAGTATCGGATATTTTATTCAATGTGTCAGTTAGAGTTTTCAAAGAGCTATTAATAGTGGTTAACTGTTTTTCTATATTAGCTGTTCTAGACTCTAACTTAGTGAAATCCTCATAAGGAATTCCGTAATCCCCGTAATCTATTCCCTCCAAATCCATATCCTTGTCCTGAGGATCTTCGGCCATACGTTTACCTTTATCTAAGGTTGGCGAACTTCAGGCTCTATTTCCTGAGGTTCGGGGCTTGCCATTTTTGTAGAGTTTCTAAAACCAAAATTATAAAGCAACTTGCTTTACCAATAAAAAACAAAAATGTAAACCCACTTCCCTGTATTTGTTCAAGGTGCTGGAGTCTTGCTCGTGACGGCGATACCGCAAAGGATGGGAGATGACTGCCGCTCCAGCCCGATCAACCACCGAAGGTACTAACTCCGTCCATCATATACAATCTTGTGTAAATCTATGTGCTATCTTCAGATTCACAAGCTGTCCAGAAATCAGACGGTTAAACTCACGATCAGTTCTGAACTAACTCCACAAATCTGCCCATCACATATGTTTTCAAATGTATATGTCCCGATTGGAATACACCGTGAACCCTTTTCAATCCGGCCTGTGATATTTCATAAGTGGTCACGCTTTACGGCCTGTTCTAAGCTTTGCCGCCATCTTCATATTCATGATCTCATTCATTATAGTCACGGCCTGTCAAAAATGGAGCTGCGCTCATCTTATGGTCATGACATGTTCTAGGATACATGCACAATTTCCAGTAACGGCTTGTAATCGCAGATTCTTTCACGTAAGGTCACAGATTGTTCAAAGTCACGCACTTATGGCCTGGTCGCATTATGGATTTCATCCAGCTATCCAGCTCAAACAACCGGTGCCCCTTCCGGTAATGATGTGATTTGGGTGCAGTAGAAAGGTGAAATGATTGCACGTGAAAAGACAGCTTCAGAGCAGCCCCCAGCCATTTGAGTTGCTCCAAATCCCTACCCTCTACTTAAGCAGTTCATTCAACTATTTAACTGTCAAATCCATCTTTTCAACGTCAAATCAATGCATTAAGTGCACCAGTACTGTTGAGGGGTAACCGGAAGGGGCACCGGTTGTTTTAGATAGCTGGATGAAATCCATAATGCGACCAGGCCCTTATACATCGTTGTCTTCAAAATTACGTGCTATCAAAGTCACGTCCTGTTCTGAATAGTGTCGCTTGTAAAATCTCTGATTTCAGGATTGAACCGCGTTTCAGAATCGCACCATATGCATAATAATCACGGCTTGTTCATAATTAAGGCGGCCTGTTCAAAGTCATCACGCCCAATTTTGAATTGAATCGTGCGCCCAATTCTGCCTCACCTCCTATTCAGAAAAATCACGCGCTATCATAATCACGTCACGTTTTCAATTACGCTGCCCAAATTCAAAAAGACGCGGCCTGTGCAGATTTGTCGCAGTTCAGATTTGTGGTGGCCTGTTCATAATTGTGCGACTATTCTGATCATGCTAACATAATCCTCCTGTGTAATCTGTTGTCCATTGCAGAATTACGCCTAACGTAAATCACCTCCACTCAGAATAGAGTCGCCCGTTACCAAATTCACCCGCCCCTATTTTATCATAAACCGCACCCTGTTCCAGAATCGCATCAACTCTGATACCAGTGTGAAGGTTCCTGCCTTCATGCTCCTTCTAAAGCTTCGTAATAGAGGGCTTCTTCTCTGCTTTCCACCCAGCCACGAACCTGGAAGGTCTGCTGTGTATTCCCTGATAGCATGTACGTGGGTAGTTTCTCTCTCCACCCTCTTCACCACAGCCTAGATTCTCCCACACAGCCCAACACCTACAAGTGGCTATTCCTCTGAGTGCCATGTGTCTCCATAGTCCTTGCCATTAAACCCCTCTTTTGGGTTCATCCTGTGCACCCTTCTAATTAATGCCTAGGCCTAGTAATTTCCCCCCAGACCCTAGCCTTCAATAGCCACACATGCAAGTGTTGTCAAGCCCTCATGGTTTCCCCCTTAATACCAATGCTACGGTATTACAGGTGACATAACAGTAGACAACAATGTTCGAGTCATTAGGAGGTCTATGGTAGCGAGAAGAAGGGAACCAGATGTTCTATTGATGCCTTCCTGCCAAGTCGGAAGTGGGTTTGTCTGCCTGAGGTTGTATATTTGAGAGGGCAGAATGCGGTGGTTGCGATGAAGCATTACAACAATATACGGCTTGATGGAAAGCCTTTGAAGATAGAGCTCATTAGTTCAAACTTGTGGAGGTTTAAGCATTGCATAGGGAAGCAAACATACCCAGAACAACATTCGCGACAAGAAACGATTGCAATAGCTAACAAATTGTGAAGTAGCGTTGAAATATTTGAGAGAGGAGCTACCTAAAGTGCCTTTCAAATGTAGCACTAAAAAATAGAAGGTCCATCTTGGTCAAAATCGGAGTCTCAAAGCAGCTGAAGGTGACTACTAGTGAGTGTCTTGGAGTAGAAACTTTGCTTCAACTCCTAAAGAATTACTCCAGTAATAACAAGTTGAAGACAACAATTACTGTCAGCATTGTTGGTCTTCCAAATGTTGGCAAAAGCAGTATGATCAACAGCATGAAAAGAATGAGGGTGGTAAATGTAGGTGCAACGCCATGTGTTACCACAGTATTGCAAGGATTCAACATTGGGCTTGCAGCATCTCGTACATCCAATTAAACATGAGCTAAACCTGAATTAGGTATGTTTGTGTTTGCTATGCCACAATTGATTATTTGAAAGGAATCGAGCTAGCTGCTACAAATATGGAGCAATATGAAAGTGCATTGCAATGCATATGCCAAGCTGTTGAGGCCACTTGTCAAAGCTATCGTTCACCTCCGTGAAGACCAAGTAAGGGGACTCCATTTCTTCTCCTTCATCTATTTCTTTTTATTTGTTTCTTTGCAAGTTGGAAGAAGGCATAGCCCACTGGAATAGTGAAGGTTGAAGTGTGCCTAGGGTATAGGAATTGGCTTGCAAGTAATAAAAATACACTCAAAAAATTCAAAGATTGGGGCACTTGGTTGTGTGATACTGGAGGTGTTAATGCCCGGTGTGGTTGTGGGTTGATGCCCCATTCCTCACATATTGTGAGAGGACATAACAGTGATCTGAAAATTTCAATTTGTTGCATTTGGTGAGGTGAGTGCACCTTGGAAAAGTGGCCTGCACATGCCTTACAGAAAATTATAGAACTACATTTTGGTGCTTGGTTGATGCCCAAAAGTGGAAGGTGTTGATGCATTATATGCCCAATAATTTTCAGAATTTGATGCCACAAGTTGTGTTGCATTTGAAAGAGTAATTGCCCTTGCTGTAATTAATTTTTTGAGATGACTACAACCTCTCAAGTAACTCAAACTATAGGAGATAAATTGACCAAGGAAGTTCTAGAGTGTGTGGTCATACAGGATGGAGAATTTCCTGATCGGTAAAGGTTTACGGGATCTCATTCCGAGTGAAGATGAGTGCCCATATCTCCCAGAAGCTAATCCCATTGAGGATGAGAAAAGAGAGTACAAGGCATGGATTGAGAAGTCCAGGAAAGTCCTTCATTGGATCTCTTTGTGCATTTCAGAAACATTGATCCCTCATATCAAGAATGCTCACACTCCTAAAGAGGCTTGGGACATTATACATAAAATGTATGGCACAAGTACAAAAGCAAGGAAGATGCACTAAAAAAGAGATTGCATGGTGTATGGAGAGGAAATAGATCCATCACTGACTATGTTGCTGAGATTAGACAGATTGTTGAGGACTTGGCCTCTATTAATTGTTCAATTGATGATGATGATCTTGTGTCTGTCACATTGAATGTCTTGGGACCCTTCTATCAATCACTTGATACCTCTATATCAGTCAGAGGAGTGATGCCCAACTTTGAGGAGCTTGTAGCTCTATGTATGACATAGGAAGTGAAGCTACACTAGATGTAACCTACATCCCTCTGGTAAGGCTAGTTTGTAAGCAACTTCTCCAATTCTTTTAAGTATTGGGAATGGTCCACAATACCTAGGAGATAACTTTGAACATTTACCCATCTTAAGGGTTTGTGAAGATTCTGGCACTTTAAGATAGACTTTCTCATCCTGTGCAAACTCTAACTTTCTACGGTGAGGGTTTGCATAACTTCTCGCCTGATCTTGGGCCCTTTTAATGCGATATTTAGCTAAGTTAAGCATTTGATTCATATCCTAAAGAAAGTCTCTGGCTGCCTGAACCTTTTCTTTTTCGAGACTCACTGCCATAGGGGCTCTAGGTTGAAATCCATACATCAACATGAATGGACTAAAACCTGTTTTGCAGAATGTTTGGCACTGTTATATGCAAATTCTAATATGGGCAAATATTGTTCTCAATTAGTTTGCCTTTTACTTACATATGCACGAAGCATATCTTCAATGATTTGATTGACCCTTTCAGTTTGACCATCTGTTTGTGGATGATCCGCAGTGCTCATATTTAAAGTAGTTTCCAACCTCTTAAAAACAGCCCTCCAAAAGTGATTGTTAAATTTGCTATCCCGATCACTTACAATACCGGCTGGTAGCCCATATAACCTGTAGATGTGCTCAACAAAGAGCCTTGCTAATTCAGGAGTTTTAACCTTTTCATTGGTTGGAATAAAATGAGCCATCTTGGTTAATCTATCCACAATTACCCACATAGAGTCGTGCCCCCTCTGTGTCTTAGGTAATCCAACAATAAAATCCATGGAGATACTTTCCCATTTGCCAGATGGAATCTCCAATGGGTGTAGGACACCTCCTACCTTCAGTCGTTCGGCCTTATTGACCTCGCATTTTTGGCACTTCAATACATAATCTTGGACGTCCTTATTTATTTGAGGCCAAAAGAATTGCCTCTTCAGAAGTGCATAAGTCTTCTGAATTCCTGGGTGTCCAGCACTTGGACTATCATGACATTCAAAAAGCATTTGGTGCCTGATGTCATCATTGTCCGAGACACATACTCTACCTTTGTAGATTAGATGGAATGTGCTTGAATTTGCTTTTTAGTTCTAGCTATTGCAAATGTCATAAGTTGCCAACATCTACTGTAAGACATAGATAAACACTATAAGAAGCTTGTACAATATGTTACAATTGTAAATGCATCAATTGCAGTCGGAAATGGTTTAGAAATCACTTGTTTTTTATTGGGTATTTAGGCAATCATTTTAAAAAAATTTAATGCAACTTGAATCTCGCAAATAATAATTAAAGCATCTTCGATACTATATGTTTTCCATTTGAGTCCTTGATCACCAACCTGTGGTGTGTCACCATTACTTTGTGACTCCTCAGTGAAAGCCTCCTCTTTTCTTGTTAGATCCCTTATCTTAATGGCTTTCCATATCTCAGAAAAGTGAGGATCAAACTCACAATTTCCTTTTAATGACTCAAGGAAATCACTTTTGAATTGAGTGAAACTCAATTCACTTACAATTGGCATTCGGCTTAGGGAATCTGCTACCACATTGAATTTCCCCTTCTGATATGTCAATTGGATGTCAAACTCCTGCATCAATTCAGCCCATCGAGCTTTTCTTCCTTTAAGCTCTGGCTGATTACAAAGCCACTTAATGCTTTCCTGATCAAAAATGATCTCAAATTTGGCACCATATAAATAGTGCCTCCATTTCTTCAAAGCATATACTATAGCATACAACTCCTTCTTATATGCTGAATAATTCTGTTGGGCATGGTCTAACTTCTTGCTTTCAAAAGCTATTGGTCGACCCTTTTGTATTAGTACCGCCCCAATAGCAAAATTACTAGCATCTGTTTCAACCACAAAGGGTTCATTGGGATCTACTACTTTTAAAATTGGAGCTGTAGCTATAGCCACTTTTAATTTTTCAATACTTATTCTCTGAGGTTCATCCCATGTGAAGGTACTTTCCTTCCCCTTAAGTTGATCCGTCATCGGACAGCAATCTTAGCATAGTTTTTGATGAACTTCCTATAGAATCCAGATAATCCTAAGAATATCTGTAATTCCTCCAAATTAGTTGGATGTGGCCATTCTAATATAGCCCTTACTTTTTCTGGATCCATACGAATCCCTTCTTGGAAAATAATATGTCCCAAGTATTTCACTTCTTTTGCAAAAAATTCACACTTGGATTCCTTTGCAAAAAGAGAGTGACTGCGAAGCAATTGAAACACTTTACGCAAATGTTCAATATGCTTTTTCTTTGTTTTACTGTAGATGAGGATATCGTCCAAAAATACAACAACAAACTTCCCTAAATATGGCCTTAAGACACTATTCATAAGTGTCATGAAGGTTGTTGGAGCATTGGTTAATCCAAATGGCATCACTCTAAACTGATAATGCCCATGTTTAGTACGGAAGGCTGTTTTAGGAACATCTGGTTCGCTAATCCGTACTTGATGATATCCAGATCTTAGATCTAATTTAGTAAAATATTTTGCCCCTTGAAGCTGATCAAAGAGCTCATCAATACGAGACATAGGATATTTATTCTTTATGGTAATTTTATTTAATGCTCGGTAATCTATGCACAAACGCATAGATCCATCTTTTTTCTTCACCACAGTAAAACTGGTGAAGACCAAGGTGAATTACTAGGTTGAATTTGGCCTTTTCTAAGATATTCAGTTAATTGTCTTTCAACCTCATTTTGTTCCGTTTGACCAAGTCTATAAGGAGGTTTGCATACAGGAGTAGATCCTGGAATTATGTCTATTTTATGATCTACTTTTCTCTGGTGGCAAATCATCAGGCAAATCAGACGAAAAAACATCTTTAAATTCAACCAGTAAATCATCAAAAGCTATTTTATGCTTTTCAACATTACTTAATAAAATTTTATCATTTTCAAATTGAGCATAAACATTATCACCAAAAAGTTCACAAAAATATACCTCATATTCTTCGGGTTGATGTAGAAGCCTTTCCAACTCCATTGAACAAATAAGTGGAGAGTTAGGTACACTATGTTCCCCTTGGATCTGGAAGACTCCACCATGCTTCTCAAAAGTGATTGAGTTGTTTAAATAACTCCGTTGATGACTATGTCCAAGCCCCTATAGCCATTCCTGGCCTAGGACAACATGAGTCCTATCCAAGTGCATAATTTGAAAATCTAAGATTTCCTTATACCCTTGAATATCCACCTCAATACCATGAATCATGGTATCCCACACCTTTTTGTCACTGCCCTTTGCGAGAGAGACCACATACTTGTGGGCATTGGGGCTCTCAGGCAACTTCAATTTCTTAACTAATGAATAGTCTAAGAAATTATGTGTTGCACAATCATCGATCATAATCCTAACTTTTTGCCCCTTGATATTTCCATGCATCCTCATCAAATCATGAGGACCAAAAGTGGGCTGCCACATTCCCGATGACAAACAACACATATGGGAGCTATCCTCGTAGTAGACCTCTACCTCGGTGTACTTTTCTCAGTACCTTTAAGCGGCAACACTTGCACCACATGGACTTACTTATGTTGAGGTTTAGCCGGGGCTTTAGTTCCCACCTTTTGATTCTTAGGACAGTTCCAAGCAGAATGGTCTTTGCCCATACATCGGAAGCAAAGCTTTTCCTACTTGGCCTTTTCATAATCCTCTTTTTTCAGAAGTGGATACTTCTGAGTTTGGATTTTCTCGGGTATTTCTTGTGAAGTTCCCTGTTTAAAGGGTACCTTCCTTTTAAAACCAGAAGATTTAGTGAACTTTGGAACGGAACTACTTTGTTCCGCAGTTCCTACCTTAGACTTCCCCGTAGTATCATCATAAATTTGGGCAAACTTTATAGCTTCTTCAAAAGTCTTGGGAGAATTTCTTCTCACCTCGACTTTATAGGTGTCGTTAAGGCCTCTAACAAAACCCCTGATCTTCTGAAATTCATCAATGCCTTTTTAGTTTAAGGACTACCTCCCTATAATTAGAAATATATTGAATTAAACTATTTTTGCCCATTTCACAGTTATCCCAAGCTTCCCAAGCTCTTTCTAGTGCATTTTCTGGTAAGAACTCTTTGAGGAAAGCTTGTTCAAACTTAGGCCAATATTTGGGAATTTTATTAGCTTCCCGGAGGCTCATCCACCACTTATATGCTTTATTGCCCAATGAGAGGCTGGCTTCCACGACTTGATTTTCAAGAGGGGTATTCTTGAGTCTATGGAAATCTTGCCACTTCTGTAAGAACGTATTAATCGCGTCCTTATTTCTTTCTTTTTCCTCTCCATTGTAAAAGGGAGTCCTTTAAGATGTTAGAGGTCTCTCTCAACCGAGAGACTGACACCTCAGTGTGACTTGGAGGAGTTGGGAATTTTGGGCCCTGAGCTATCGATTGAGTATCGGATATTTTATTCAATGTCTCAGTTAGAGTTTTCAGAGAGCTATTAATACTGGTTAACTGTTCTTCTATATTAGCTGTTCTAGACTCTAACTTAGCGAAATCCTCATAAGGAATTCCGTAATCCCCGTAGTCTATTCCCTCCAAATCCATATCCTCGTCCTGAAGATCTTGGGCTATACGTTTACCTTTATCTAAGGTATGACGAACTTCAGGTTCTATTTCCTGAGGTTCTGGGCTTGCCATTTTTGTAGAGTTTCTAAAACCAAAATTATAAAGCAACTTGCTTTACCAATAAAAAACAAAAATGTAAACCCACTTCCCTGTATTTGTTCAAGGTGTTGGAGTCTTGCTCGCGACGGCCATACCACAAAGGATGGGAGATGACTGCCGCTCCAGTCCGATCAAACCCCGAAGGTACTGACTCCGTCCAAGATATATAATCTTTTGCAGTTTTAGGTGGTATCTTCAAATCGACAGATTCTTCAGAAATCAAACATTTGAATATCTGATCAATTCTGAATTCTCTCTTCACCTTCACGTCTGACTTCCCAAATAATGCCCGTCTATATACTTGCAGACAAATACAAGCCGTTTTGGATCATTTCGTGATGCCTTTTCAACCCGGCCTGCTCTGTTTTCAACCAAGCCTGCTTTGTTTCATACGCTGTCATGTTGCACGGCCTATTTCAAAACTAAATGGCACATTTCTGTAAGCACGGCCTGCTATAACCAGACCTGTTCACAACGTCATGCGCAGTTTGAGCAACGGCCTGTTCATAAGTTCATGCGCACGTTGCAAATGGCGGCCGGTTCTCAGCTGTCCGCTTCACCCGTTACGTAAATGCATAAGAGTCACGGCCTAAACACAGTTCTGGATAGCACACTTCAAAAATTCGTTCACTGCACGTTGTAGCCGGTTGTGAGCCACACCATCTGTCCAATAGCCCGCTCGTCGCAACTTCTACGCGTATACAACGGCGTCTCCAAACTCACATTCGCAGCCCAAAATTACATGCGGTGTTCCAAAATTACGTCGCTTGTTCAAGTGCGCCTTCCAAAATCTGAATCACTTCATCGCCAACTGTTTGAATCGTGCGGCTTGTTCAGAGTCATGCGGCCTGTGCAAAATCATGCAACCTGTGCAGAATCATGCGGCCTGTTCTGATCACATCTAAATTTGACCGGCGACTCTTGTTCACTGACCGAACCTGTCAGCTCTAATACCAGTGTGAAATCTCCTATTGTACGTGCTTCAAGATAGAGGACTTACTCTGTATTTTCCACCCAGCCACGGACTAGATGCCCTTAGCTGTTTGCTCCTTTCTTTCTTAGCTGATACGTGGGTTCTTCTCTCTCCAAAACCCCCTTTCTATTCAACAAGCATCTAGATCCTCCCTCTCTACCCAACACTTGACAAGTGGTTATTTCCTAGGGTGCCATGTGTCCCTATGGACCATGCCATTAAACCCCTCTCAAGTTCTCCTAGTGCACCCTTTACTAATTAATGCCTAGGCCTAGGAATTTCCCCCTAGACCCTAGTCTTCAATAGCCACACATGCAAGTGTTGTCAAGCCCTCTTGGTTTCCCATTTTAATACCGATGCCACGGTATTACAGGTGACATAACATACTCCATCACTAAAAGGCAACATTCCCACCCCTTTTTACCTTGGAGACAAGTCCAGAGGTTTAAAAGCTCAAAATGCCAAAAGACTTTGACCAGAAGTGGCCAGCCATATTCAGAGCACTCAGAATGGTGCTATAGAAAATGTTTAGATGCCAAATTAAGAGACTGCTAAATTTCAGGATATCAACCAACTAAAGTGCTGCATTTTCTTTCATAGGCCACAACAAAATGGATTTCTAGGCAATACAAAATTGGATAACGAAAATATGCTAAGCTCCTCCAATGAACAATTCCAAAGAAGAGCAATAAGCTTGTGAAATAATACCATCCTGAGGATATTCAACACACAAAAGAGTGGTCGATCAAATTGTTTGTAAAAACAGCCAAGTGGTCATGCTTCCATATGGGCAAACAGAGATATAACAGGCGTTTTCCCCATGACAATGAGCTAACGTGCAAACCGTGTCCCATACATGGGCAACAAAAGTTGCCACTGAACTGTAATCAAGAAGCAGGTTGATAACCAAAAGATAGAAAATAAAATTCCTTTACGTTGTTGCCTTATTGCTCGCTGAAGCTTCGCTCCCGCCCCCCTGCTCGCGCTTAACTACTCGCCTTCCCCCCTCTCCCGCCATCGCGCCTGCTCACCCCCCCCTCCCCCCCGCCTGCTCTCGCGTCTGCCCCCCTCCCCCGCCTGCCTGTCCAGCGTGCCCCAGCGCTGCAGCGCCCTGCTGCTCCTCCTCTCCTTCGCGTTTTTCTCCAGTGCCCCGCCCCCCCCCCCCCCCCCCCCTTTTTTTCGCCGCCTTCGCCTTATCTCCCCCCCGCCCCCTCTTGCGCGCTGTTTCCGCCTCCCCCCTTGGGGTTTTGTTCTCTTCGCTGCCTTACCTCCCCCCCCCCTTTTTCTGATTTTGCCGTCCCCTGGGCTTTTCCCTTTTTTCGGTTTTTTTGCCTTCCGCCCTCCCCCTCCACCCTTGTGTGCAGCTCGGCTCTTGCAGGACTCTCCGCTTCGCTCCGCCTTCGACTTAGCTTCAGACTCTGATGGAGGCTCCTCCCATCCCACCTCAGAGGGACTCTCCCGCAGCCCCCTCGCCCGCCCCTGAGGATACCCCCATCAGGCTTTCTCTTTCGCTAGAAGAGGAAGCGAGCCTCACCGCAGAGGTGGAACGCCTCCAGGCACATTCCACCATCTGTCGTATAGTCGGCACTCACCCCAGTAGAGGGGAGATCCGGGATCTTCTCCAGGCCCGCCTTCTTGCAGATGTGGGCAAGATCCTGGACGTTCAGCTACTAGGCCGTGGTCATTACCAAATCGAGTTCAAGACTGCCCAGAGCGTGGCCAAGGTCCTCGCCATGAGTCCCCTAGACATCAGGGGTGCTCGGGCATTCTTCAGACCTTGGCAGCATGGCTTTGACCTAGTAGCGGCCGAGCAGGGAGAGCGTCTTTTCCATGTTACAGTTTGCTTCCGTGGACTCCGCCGTGAGTACTTGCTGCTCCTTTCTAGGCTGGGAGCATTGGTGGGTTCGGTGCTAGAGACTGGCCCCACAGCAGCTTCAGTGGTGGCCAGAGCAGCTGGGCTACCTTCCGTCAGAGTTTTGGTTCCGGACATCTCCTCCCTTCCGAAGGTCATTCAGCTACCGAGGATAGGGGGGGGATGGATTGATCAGAGAGTGGAGTTCTCGGGGCTCCCGAACCAGTGCTTTATTTGCAGGCAGGTCGGCCATCTAGCCAAGGCCTGTCCTCGCAGGAGACCCTGACCCCCACCGCAGCAGCAGGTCCCTGATGGCCCGCCCACAGATGCGGCTCGGCAGGCAGCCTCCGGGACACCTGCTCAGGCCACAGAGACCTCGGAGTGGCAGTCTGGACAGGGGCGCCGTCGAGGGAGGCAGCCACAGCAGCACGCCCAGAGACCGATGCAGCCGTAGCCTCAGTCTCAGCACCACTGGGTTCCCGTGAGGAACTGTAAACCGGCCTTCAGAAAACAAAGGGCGGTGGAACAAACACTCGCACATAAAACACTTCAACACCATTGAGGACCTAGAAAAGGAAAACAAACAGGGGGAGCTAGAGTGCTCTTGCAAATAGTACACGGACACCGATTGTCCCCAAATCGCAGTGGCGCCCCTTGCGGTATTTCTTTAATTGATTAAAAGAGCTTTGATTACAATATAAGGCTGGAAACTCAGCCGTCCCAGTAGAACTCCTGAAGCCTGCAAAGAACCTGCATCTGGTTTCTTGTCCACACGGCATCCACAAACAAATCCAGCCATTGTTCACATCGAAAGACTCTCCCACATTGAGTCTGCATACAGAAGCTTTCTCCCATGATCAAGGCTGCCACAACCATCCATAGCCTCTCACACTATGAACAGCATCACACCCTGACACATCCAGTGCTTTTGCATCACAACACAGACTTCCAAACTGTCTCTCAGAAGAGTATCACAGCACAGCATACCATACAGTTGACACACCTGTACAAACCCTCTCTACCATCCAAGGGTACTATCCATCTTTGTCATGGATTCCCTGTCCCCTGTCTAATCAGTAGCAAGGCTGTACCAATGTGTCCACTCCTGTACCTTCTGCCTGCATGTGACCTATCTCTTGGAGAAACCCAAAAACATGTTTCCTCGAGAAAACCTACGACCTGTTTCCACATGAAACCCTTAGGCCTGTTTCCCTTTGAAACTTCCGTCCTGTCTCCATACATCTAGTTACCTGTTCCCTCATGAAACATCTGGCAACATAGAGATGCCCATAATTGTAGGTCCCACTGTTCCTTTCTAGCAGAAGAAAACAATTTGCTCCATGTGCACGCAGCCATGCGAGCTTGCATCACTCCCATGCCAAGAAACATATTCAAGTGACCTGTACTTGCAGCCATAAACCCAAGCACATAGCTGAATTTGCAGCCAAACAAAAACAGCCCATAAATTGTCCTGTTTCCACCCTCTGAACTGTCAAACCCTTCCTCTCACAAAGGGCTAGAGAGAACCACTCTGGAACAGTCTTGAGCCAGTGAAAAGAGAGACTCCGAAAGACATCACCTGCAGTCCCACTTGCTCACAAAGAAAGAGAGACTTACAGTCTTTATGTCGCTTTCCACAAGGAAGAAAAGACTCGAGGAAAAGCCCCGAACTGTCTTGTCCTCTTGTCTTGCAGCCGGAAGAGGGAGAATACTTGTGAGAGAACCTGCTGTCCAGCCTTGTGTTCCCTTCTCACAACTTACACTTCCCAACTGACAACCATCTTCTTGCCAAAAGCAAAGGAGAGAGAAAGAGAGAGACTGTGCATGTTGCCCTACCAACCTGCCAGCCTGATGCAAAAAGGGAAAAGCCTGTGTGTGCTGTGTGCTGCAGCCCGACTGTGTGCCCAGAGAGAGAACCAGCCCACGTTGCTGCCCAACTGTGCGCCTGGAGAGAGAGAATCAGCCAGCATCGCTGCCCGTCCACCCACTGTTTTTCCACGATCCCCAGGACCTGCATGCAGTCCAACCGCCAGCTCTTTCCACCTCCAAAAGCCCTGTAGCTGCCTGCGCACAAAGGGACCTTGCAGCCTGCACCAGCACTGTCCGCCTCCCATAGCCCTGTCCTTCACAGACACCTGGAGAGAAAGAGTACATCGTGCTCTCTTGTGTACCCTGCCGAACAGCCCCTCCTCCGCGAAAAAGCACACACCCATCAAGAGATAGGCGCCTCCTTTCTGGCAGCCCCTCCTTTTCCCCAAAAAAAGCACACGTGGCCCCAAAAATAGCATAAGGGCCACGTTTCTTTAATGAAAGGCTTAATAAACTTTTGAAGGTTTTTAAACCTTTGTCCCCATGGGTTATGAGAGACTTTAATCACTTGGCCCCCTTCACACTTGGGGTTGTCCAAACATGGGCTCTCTTTTTGACTCCAACCTGATGCCATTCACACTGTCCATCATGTCCCCGTGCACATCTGCATCTTGTCCAGAGAAAAACACAGGGTCGTGACAGGAACAGCTTTGCTCCCCTACAGGAGGAGACCCCTGCGAGCGACGACTGAGGACCAGGAGATGCCATCACCCCCTCCTTCACCCCCCCCATCCCCCCCTACCGCCTCGCTTCCACCTTCGCCGCTTCCCGCCCCCGCTCCGGTTTCGGCAGCGGCTCCTTCTCCACCCCCCTCACCCCCCCCTCCTCCCCCCCCGCCCGCCTCAGTTCCCCGGGAGGCCCGGGCAGTCCCCTGGCGTTCGCCTGCAGTCCGGAGGGCTCTGAGCTCCGATCTTGATCGAGCACCGCAGAGGAGACTTACCATGCCGATTCGGGCTTCACGGATATCATCTATCCGCAGTCGGCTGAGTCGCCTCGGCACTAGACAGCGCTCAGAGGCATTTGATTACTCCTTCACACGGCTTTTTGGAGCAGAGGGCCCCCATGAGCCAGCACCGATCCGAGTTCATGTAGTGATACCTCCGGCCCGCGGGGAGGAGGCACTTGACTCAGCAGTGGCCTTCTCGTTCCCTCTCTGTGGCCCATGCGACCGGGAGTGGACTCTGGAGCTCGCTCTTAGCACTTTGAAGACTCAGGCAGTTGAGTTTTCCCACCATGTGAGCGATTTGGAGGTGACAGATGTGATAGGCCGACTCTGGGAGTTGGCTCATTTATTCTTGGATCCCGGGAGTGTGGATGCCTCAGGGATTCGCCATTTGGTCGTTTGCATAGTGGCAGACTTAGCACGCGACCCTGGATATGTATGCATACACGAGGTTGCTCTGTCTGAGCGAGAGGCAGTCGCCATGGGACACAGCCACTGGCGCCTGATCCGTGATTCTTGCAGCACACCGGGTGGGCAGATTCGTAGCCGCTCGGATGGGGACTATTCTCCATCCAAGCCGCTTGCGA
Source organism: Cibotium barometz (assembly GCF_041138505.1). NCBI lineage: Eukaryota > Viridiplantae > Streptophyta > Polypodiopsida > Cyatheales > Cibotiaceae > Cibotium > Cibotium barometz. The sequence goes on along the minus strand of NC_141111.1, from coordinate 7,888,958 downwards.
AGGCCCGCCGTACGGCTAAGACAGCATCCACCTCAGCAGGTCATCCATGAGGATCATCTCATGGAATGTATAGGGCCTCGGCGGAGCACATTACATACGCTATCGTGGTTGCTTGAGGCAGGAGCTGCAGAGATGCCTGGTTGGTGGTAGTATTGATATTTTGATGATGCAGGAGCACCACTTGGGTGAGAGCAGGATCCGGAGATATGGTTCGGTGATGCCTGGTAGATGGGACACCTTTTGGTCTGCAGGGTTCGGCCCTTTGGGTGGACAGGGAGGAGTATGCATGGTCATTGCAAATGTATGGCGGCAAGCCATTGTGGATCGAGGGATCATTGTGCCTGGTAGAGCACAGTATGTCATTCTGAGGATACATGATGAGCTCTTGGGCGTGCTTAACGTCTATGCGCCCAACCATGCTAGTGCCAGAGCAGAGTTTTGGACCCAAGTTACGGATGCATTGCCAGAGGCCGCACATTGGTGTGTCGGGGGAGACTTCAACATGCTTGAGGACCCGGCCGATAGGGTGGGAGGCAGTCATGTTACAGTGCACAGCACGGAGCTTGCAGCTTGGGAGCGATTTTGCATGTCACTGAGGATCACTGATGCATGGCAGCATGGGGCCTTCTCCCGCTCTCAGGACAGTCTTAGTTTCTCTCGGTCGGATCGCCGGCAGGGAGGGACTAATCTATCACGGATTGATCGCTTTTATGTGGGCGACTGGTTAGTGGAGCGAGGGGGCTCCGTTGGCATTCTCGCTGGCACCTCATTTTCAGACCATGCGCCAGTTATTTTGACACTTGAGGAGAGGACACAGGAGCCCAGCCTGCAGTTGAGGATCCCAAAGAGGGTACTTACAGATCCTAGTCTCGCTGAGGACATTGAGAGGATCTGGCATGATAGTCAGTGCTCTGACCAGGATGTAGTAGGCCAGTGTGCCCAGGGACTCATCGAGCTTAGCTCTTTTCTGCACGTGGCAGCTTTGACATGGCTGAGAGAGACTCGCGAGCGGGAGCATCGGCTGAGACGTAGCCTTGCTTCGCTCCAGCGCCTTCAGGAGCAGCAGCCTGCATGTGAGTGGGTGGCGTCCCAGCTGAGCCAGGCACGCCAGGAGGTTAGAGAGGCAGAGGAGCAGAGACATGAGTTTTACTATCGCCGCCAGGCCTCTCAGTGGACGCAGCTTGGTGATAGAGTGACTGGGGAGTTTTTTGAGATCACTGGACCCCGCCATGCTCGAGCAGGAGTCCGTCAGCTTCGGAGGCCGGACGGATCGGTAGCTACTGAGCCCGGGGAGATCAGAGCCATTGCCACTGGTTTCTACAGAGACTTACTTTCAGCGGAGCCAGCACTGAGGCTCGGGATGCTTGCAAACAGACTGTGTGGGCCCATGTGCAGAGGAGGGTCACAGATCGTATGCGTACAGTTCTGGGTGAGCCTCTTTCAGAGGTTGAGCTTGCTGAGGCCTTGAGGGTCCTGCCACGCCATAGTTGCCCAGGGGAGGACGGATTGCCGCCTGCCTTTTTTATGCGCTATTGGGACCTTTTGGGGCCAGGCCTCTTCAAGGGCTTTCAGTATGTTTTGGACACTGGGGTGATGCCACAGAGCTTTTCAGAGGGCTTGATCTTTCTTATCCCCAAGGGGGAGGGAGTATCAGATGATATTCGGCATTGGAAACCTATTACGATCCTCAATACTGTCTACAAGGTCTTAGCAAAGGCCTTGGGTTTGAGGATCCAGCCCTTCCTGGGGGAGTTGATTCATGCTACCCAGACAGGATTCGTTAAGGAGCGTAGTATCCTTGACAACATTTTCACCTTCTGGGAGGCGACGGCCCAAGCTAGATTTCTTGGAGAGGACTTGGTCGTGATGCTTCTCGATTTTGAGAAGGCATACGATAGAGTCGATTGGGGTTTCTTAGAGGGCACTATGCTTCGCCTGGGCTTTGAGCCAGGTTGGATTAGAGGGGTGGCGGCTCTGTATTCCACAGCTCGTAGCCAGGTGTTGATTGCAGGAGGACGGGGGCCGAGTTTTGAGCTGACCAGATCAGTTCGACAGGGATGTTCTCTCGCCCCGTTTCTATTTCTCTTCTTTGCTGAGGCTATGAGCATGTATTTGACGGCAGAGGAGGTTGGTTTGAGAGGACTCCAGCTTCCAGTCCGGGGGGAGGACCTGCTTGATGCTGAGTTTGCTGACGACAGGGCTTATTTTTGCATGGCCATGAGGCCAATCTTCTTCGGGCAGAGCAGTCGCTCCAGGTTTTTAGTGCAGCTTCGGGAGCATTGATCAATTGGCGCAAGACAGTGGCCTTTTGGATCAGTAGCGCTCCCACTCCGGCCCAGACCCCGGTTTTAGATGGATTCCTCGTGGCACAGCAGTGCGATATTTGGGATGCCAGATTGGACTTGATTTGTCACCTGAGCAGCAGCTTGCCCCGCTTCTTCTGAGCATTCGGAAGAAGCTTTTGTATTGGAGTACAGCTCGGCTATCCTTGGCTGGGAGGGCGATGGTGGCAAATCAGGTGCTTTTAGCGACCATGTGGTACATTACGTCTTGCTGGATCTTCTCGAGTTCTTGCATCAGCCAGGTACAGAGGCTGATCAAGAACATTCTTTGGTCTGGGCGGGACGGTCAGCCAGCTCGGGCAAAGGTTGCTTGGGCAGTTATTACACTTCCGTTGACCCAGGGAGGCTTGGGCATTATAGATCCAGTCGATCAGAGTAGAGTCTTATTGGGGAAGCTTATTGTTCGGGGGCTGCTTCTAGGCGCTGAGCCTTGGAAAGAGCTTCTCTTGCAGCGGCTGCAGGCTCGGGCTCCCCCAGCAGGGGGCACTTGGGCACCAGAGATTCGATGGATCTTCATAGAGATGAGGAGGACAGGCCTCAGTAGAGGATGGGAGGACAGATTTGCTTTGAGCATCCTGAGAGCTTGGGAGCTGCTGAGACCGGGGCTCTCTCAGTGACCTCCTTCTTGTGTTGAGGAGCGGGCCAGACAGCTGCTCATCTGGAGCCCTGCGGTTCGCACAGAGCAGGGCCATATGCTGGGTTCTCGGCCTCGTCTAGCCTGGGGACCTTTGGCGGCAGGCCCACCAGCACGTAGCTTTGGAGACTGGCAGGCCTTTTGCAGTCTCCCAGAGGAGATACAGGTGGAGAGGCTGAGTCACTTCAGAGGGGGGTTGATTATGAGGGATGACATTCAGGAGGCACTCACAAAGGAGTGGTTTACGCCTCTCGAGCTTGTGGCCCCACGGTGGATGGGAGCCTTTACACAGTTGGAGATCCTGATTGCTGTCAGAGCTTGCACTGAGGATGGCAGTTGCCTCTACTATGAGATTCAGGATGAGGGCAGACTTCAGAGAGTGGAGGTGGAGTTGCCTTTGGTTGCAGAGTGCACCTTTCAGAGGATACGAGTAGTGGCCGCCGCTTCTTGGAAGTGGCATATTGACCCAGACCCTGCAGATGTGCTCCCGGATTGGCGCATATGGGCATATGCAATGCGCCCCTTGGCCCGGCTACAGTGGGACCCTGGTGAGAGTACGAGTGGCATGATCCTTATGCAGCCCTTGAGGCCACAGAGATCACCTTTTTCCAGTATATTGTTCGGCTGGGGCGACATATTTTGACGGCGAGGAGGATGGTCTCTCCAGCTGCAGCGGGGCATTGGCAGCTACAGGGACTTTCACAGGAGTTCTTGGAGGATTTTTGGGCCCGGCTCTTGGGCTAGTCGATAGGCCCGCAGGATCTCGACTTTTCAGTGTCGCCCACAGGGGATCAGCAGTTGGCACTTGGCACTTGGCTTGTCTACAGCGGTCTTCCGGCGGCCTACCTCCGATGTGGCCACCCTATGGAGACACAGAGACATTGCCTTTGGGATTGCCCTCAGGCGTAGCAGATTTGGCTGCGGATGCTGCGTATTCTGGCCCCTCTCTCTCCAGAGGGTTTGTATACGTGGGGTGCCGCTGCTTGGTCGACTTCATCAGGGCCTGCTATGGGCTATGAGACGGAGTAGGACAGCTAGGCCATCAGATTCATTAGGGGCCAGCCTCGCCTTGTTCCTTCACCGGATTTCTCGTCCGCCAGCTGGACACAGGAGAGGGATCTACGATGGGAGCTCCTCAGCAGCCTCACCATCTGGTTCACCTGGAGGGCCCGATGTTTCAGGGCCTTTGAGGGGAGATTGGAGCCACCAGCAGAGACTGTACGGGGGATTTGGCAGGAGTTGATCCACACCCTGCGAGGACAGTATGACCGCATCCGGGGTGACTCGGATGAGGCGATCTTGCGGCACCAGGCCTTCCACACCACTTGGCGCAGCGGCCCCTTCTATACCCTACACGCGGGGTCCCCCCGTTGGCATTACAGGCCACCTGTTTGGCTTTTCCCCCCGCCTATTGTATGATTTAGCCCCTCAGTTCTTTGTACTGATGCTTGTACTTTTCAACACCTAGGGAGAGTCTCCCGGGCTGCCTTGCTTTGTCCACTGCTCTGTTTTTCTTGCGAGCAGGAGAGGATCTTTTGTAGCCCTATGGGCGTCTTTATATAACTAATGAAAGGATCTTTTCTCGGAAAAAAAAAATTCCTTTACGTTCCAAGGGCTTGCGTGACCTGGGAGGACTGTTAAAACAGTCATGGATCAGCTTCCACATCGGTCACCTTTGTGAGCAATTTGTGGGTTTTCAGAGAATTTTGAGAGTGTGCCGGTGCCATCACGAAAATGTACTTGTGTTTGGTAGTGGTGTAACTTATGAGACGTAGTAGGACTGCTTAACAATTTCACATCCTTCCAAACAGATGTCTAAATAAGAATCCACAAGAAAGTGGGGATTTGAATCCGGAAGGAGATTAAACATGTTGGGCAACACAGTTTGTCATTATAGCTGCAGAAACATAAGTTTATTAAGGTGTTCAAATGTAAGAGGGAGGATTAAGGTGTAATGTAAGAGGGAGGCTAACTCACTCCCTCTCCAACTACTGCTAACTGAAGATATGAATGCAGAAAAAAGAGTGACTCACAAAACGCAAGTGGAACTGTGGTGTGAGTGAGAGAGAGACTGCAGGGAAATATTGGGGCCCTCGGAAGAGGAAACAAAACTGAATATATAACTGAAGGAAGATCTTCCCTAGTGGGCTGTAATACGGCTGAGAAGGGCTGAATTCCTGACTGCACAGACGGGGGAAGACGGGCTGATGAAGCTGCGTGGAAGGCGTGTCTGAAGGCCTCCTGTTGCTGAACTGAACCAGGCCTGAAGTGCTGAACTGTGGTGATGAAGCCTGCATGGACTGCTGGGGGGCTGCGTGCTGAACTGCTTCCCTGAACTCATGATGAAGACTAGGGAAAGGGACCCTTTAAATAGGCCTTGGGTAGGGGCTGGTAGATTGGCGACCAATCCTGGTAGGTGGGCAGCCAGGTGGTCTGCCTCTTTAAGCAAGCCGCCCTACTGTAGGTGGTCAGCCCATATGGCTGGCCAACTGGCTGGCCCTTATGTTGGCCGACCAGCTAGTCATGGCCGGGCTAACCCCATGACATTCCCTTCTACTGAAGTTTGAACTAGGGGAGATGAAAAGCCTCCTTATATGCTGAAAGGACGTGTGGGTACTCTGTGCAGAAATCTTCCTCGACGTGGGAGCCCATGGGCTTGAACTTGGCGGCATACAACTGCTGGCGATTGCCCATATCTCGCTTGAATCGATGAAGCAAAATCTGCTCCGGTTCAATCACCTTTGTCTCGTCAACTATGTCGGGCTGCTCCACATCTAGAACCTCTGTCAGTGCCGGACCCACATAAGGCTTGAACCAAGACACATGGAAAAATGGATGCATAGTCCATGTCGAAGGTAACTACAACTTCACAGATACATCGTTGATGACCTTAATGATCGGAAATGGACCAAAGCTTTGGTGTGAGAGCTTCAAGCACTTCCTCCCAATCTTCTTGAGTCGCTTCTTCATGATCCAAAAAGTTGGACCCACTGCCCTTCTGTGTAGCCCACATCACACCGGTACTTGTTGGCTTGCGTTTGGTAGGCCTCCTATGCTTTGGCAATGCGGTCTTTCACTGACTCTGTGATCTGCGCATATGACTCGGTGATGTGATCAGCCTTGTACACCTTCTTGGATGTCCTGGTGAGAAAGGACTTGAACTTCTTGCCGAAGACTGCTTCGTATGGAGTCCTACCGACACTAGTCGAATGAATGTCATTTAGGATCCCCTCCACCAATGGTTAGATATTGCTCCCATCCGGTCTGTGCATCATAGTTACCAGGGAACGGGAACGTTTCGGGAACGTCGCATGCCGGAACAGGAACGTTTCGGGAAGGGGAAACATGGAACAGGAATGGGAACGCCATGTCATCATATATGCTAGAACATGAAAGATACTGACTTTTTAAAGCTTTAAACTTTCAAAAACACACAAGGAATTATGACATTCAAAAAAAAGACTCAAGAGTAGAGAGTCGAGAGTCGAATTTCAATAAACTCCAAAGGCAAGTACATCATGACATGTCATGTATGAAAAAACAGCAAAAGGGAGAGAAAATGTGAGGCTTTTGTGCAAAAGAGCAAGGAAGTGTGAAGCTTTTGGCCCCCAAAATCAGGCTGAAACTAAGCTTCAAACTTGAACATATGGCACTTACAAGAAGGACCCGTACTACTTCAGCTTGCGTGCACCTATGACGATGCGAGAGCCCGAATATGGCATGGAGAAGAACGGGGAGGGGGAGGAGCGAAGGTTGAAGGGGGGCCGGAGCAGCCTTGGAGAGGGAGGAGGTGAGTGGGAGGCTGCAAGGATGCAAGGAAAAGCCCCGAAATAGGGCCAATATACCAAAGTGGTCGTTTTTCTGCAGGCGCCACCTTGGAACGCCTGGGGAAACATTTCCCCCACGTTCCAGCAAACAGGGAAACGTGTGGGGAAACGTTTCCCCAGGCATTTCCAGAAATGCCACGTTTCCCCCATTCCGGGAACTCCCCCTTGCCTAGAACAGCATTCCCCCGTTCTGGGAAGGGGGAAAGGCATTCCCTGGTAACTATGATGTGCATCTGCAACATAACACGTTAGCACATTGAAGGCTAACTGGTTGTAGATCTCCGCCTGTCCATCTGACTGAGGATGGAAGCTACTGGAAAAACTGAGCAAAGTTGTTGGACAGGGATCTCCAAAATTGACTAGTGAATTTGGAAACCTAATCCGATACAATGATACGTGGCATACCACACATCGAATACCACCATCGAAGAAACAATCAAGCTGTATCCTGTGCATCAATGGTGTCCTTGCATGGAATAAGCACAACATATTTGCTAAATTTGTCCACGATGGTGAGGCACATGGTATTCTTGGAACCAAGGGCTGGTGGAAGGTTGGTGACAAAATCCGTGCTAATATGCTCGAAAGGTTGATCCAGAATCTCAAGGGGTTGTAGTGGTCTTGTCGTAAGGTAGGATCCTCTTCGAAACACTGACTCTTCAGCCACCAATTCTAGAACTTGTAGGGTTTTTGTGGATTGTCCAGGTATTTTATACCGTGAGTAAATTGTGTCTGCTTCCCAACTGTTCTTGAGTCTTTCTTCAAATTTTTCTTGGCACTCTCGTACCAATTTTTGAGCTTCTTCGAGGCATTGCATCTCAACAAGAGGGTGTGGATATTCCCCTTGTCCTTTTGGAGTAGTAACCCTCGCCTCAATTGGCACCTTAACATCCCTTGGAAGGGTTGCTGGTATCTCCTTTAGGATGGCACTGCTTCGTGAAGATGCGAAAGAAGGTAGAGTTCGCATTGATGTACAATTGGTTGTCCTTCAGAAGCTGAAGAACCTGTTGGATGTGTGACACATGCGCCGCGGGATCCTTGGGAAAAATAAGAACGTCGCCTGAAAAGATGAAGACACTCTTACCAATAAGAGCCTTGAAAATCTATAGCATCATGCGATTGAATGTTGCTGGCGCCCCTATGAATCCAAAGGGCCTCACAATGAGCTCAAAAAGCTGACTTTGGAATGTCTGGCTCGTGAATCCGGATCTGATGATACTTGCTCTTCAAATAAATATTTAAAAACATCTTGGCTCCATTCAGTCGCTCCAAAATGTAGTCGGTCCTCGGCATGGGAACTACTCTTCACCGTCACTTTGTTGAGTGCATGGTAATCCACACACATTCAAACAGTGCTGTCCTTAACGAAAAGAAACGGGGTTGCATACGGAGCATGGTGGTACGAGGCGCTCAGAGACGTTCGCAATCGAGGCGTTCGAGGCGTTACCCCAAAAAAAAAAAAAAACTTGTTCGAGACGAACGCCTCGTTTCTTTCGAGGCGCCTCAAATGCCTCATAGGAATGCCTCAAACGCCTTGGAAAAAAAAATTCCCCTGAAAAAAATTTTAAAAGGAAATTTTTCCCAAATAAAAATTTTCAAACGCCTCGATTGGATAGAGGCGTTTGAGGCGCCTCGTTTGAGCGCCTCGAACGAATGCCTCCCCAAAAAAAAAACGAACGCCCCGAATCAATCAAGGCGCACCTCGATCCAACCTTGGTACGGAGAGTTACTGGGGCGTGTGAAGCCGCTCCGCACAACAACTCCTCTAGCTATAGCTCAAGCTCCTCCTCCTGATGATCCATGAAGAAGCTCGATGCGGTGATCCTCTGGCCAAACTGGAGGTAAGGATAGAGGAAGACTTGACGTGAGGAAAGTGTCCTGGTACTGGTAAAGAAAAGCTTCCTGCTGGGGGGTGCTGATAGGCATGGCTGGAGTAGTGGAATTAACATAAACCACGTACACTTCACCATATTTGCGGATCTCTCGAGTCATTTGAACTACTAAAATGAGTAGTCGTGGAAGAGCGCGAAGCCAAGCGATGAACTTGGACTCGTGCTCCCAAGATGATGTCCATTGCTTGAGTCAGTGCGATCTCGAGTGGCTGTGTGTCTGACCATCCTGCAATCTTCAAAGTAGCCCCTCCCTCGACAAGCCACCCTAGTTCATCCCACACTCCCTCAGTCTCTTTACCTGACCACATCACGGAAGAAGAGATCGAAAGGATCCACAAAGAACCATCGCAGCTTCCATTTCGCTCAAGGCCATGGGAGTTGTGGGGGTGAGAGTCAACCTGGCCTGCTTGGCGGCTTGGGTGGAGATAATGTCCTCTGAGCTCCCAGAATCTATCAGGATAAGGACCTTCTGCCCATATAACTAGAACATAGTGGGAAACGTGTGAGCCTCCCCCTTCTGTTGATCTTTGATCTCCTAGATGACCACTGAGGTTGTCTTCAGGGGAGTCGAAGTTGTGGGTGCACCATCGGACGCGGCTCCTTCTGTCTTGAGCTTTTTGAAGTGCGAGCAATCCGCTTTCTTGTGGCCCTGCGTGTGATAATAAAAACAATGATTCTCCTTGGCATAGGCGGCTTGGGTTTCTGAGTCCAAGAAACCACCATACCCATGGAGTCCTAGGACTGGGGCTTCTTGGTTTCTTTGGATCCTTTACCCTTGTGCAGTGAGCTCAAAGTTCTGGGCAAGCTCAATGTACTTTAGTAATCCTTTGTTCTGAAGCTGTGAAATACCACTGAACGTTTGTGTTCAACCAAGGGAGAAACTTTCCTAGCTTTTCGTGTTCTTCCTGCTGCAACTGTATGGACGCTTGTGTGAACCGATTGGAATAATGGTTCACTGACTCGTGCTCCAGCTGGTGCATCTCAAAAAACTAAGACTGCAATCTGTGTAAGTCTTGAGGTGGTGAAAATCGAGCCTGGATGTCTTTCACAAACTTTGTCCACATGTGATTTGGTGTCTATTCCCCCGCATCATAGTGGTCCTTCTGCCACTTGTGCAACCAGGTGACTGCTTCGTTGGTGAATCACTGCAAGAATACACTGTTCATTGTCTTGCACACGCACAACCGTCCAATTGGTTGAGCCAAGAGATCAACACTAATGGTTCGGTCTTGCCATTGTACCGAAAGAAATTGAGCTTCCCCGGGAAGGACGGCTTGGCGGGCTGGGGTAATCTCTCACGTGCCTCTTCTTGCTTGGGGTGGACTGGAGAGAGGAGAAGTTGCTGGTCACGTGTGTCCTTTGCCTCCTGGGCCTCGCGCTCTCTAAGCTCCCCGACTTCTCTAGCCTTGCAATCGCGCCCTTCTTTTGTCTCTTGAGCTGCTCTCTCATGTGCTCTGGTGGCTTGCTCACGCTCATCCCGCATCTCCTAGAGCGGAAGCATGCGTGTGAGAAGGCTCTCTGACTGCTGCTGCTGCATCTGCATCATGGTCTGCATCATGGGCCTCGGCGACCGAAGGTGTAACTGGAGTTTGCGGAGTTTGTGGCTGGGCTGGCGACGAATCCTCCTCCACCATGGGGTTCGACGGGCCGCTGGAATCCATGGTGTATTTCCCCGTCTCTGTCTGTACCACATGTAATAGTGGCTGTCCCTGATCTGCAATTCCCTATTGCAGGAAAAAACTGAAGCTCTTATACCAATGTAAGATGGAGGCTAACTCACTCCCTCTCCAACTACTGCTGATTGAAGATATGAATGTGGAAAAGAGAATATCACTCACAGAATGCAAGTCGAACTGTGGTGTGAGTGAGAGAGAGACTGCGGGGGAATATTGTGGTCCTCCGAAGAGGAAACACAACTGAATATATAACTGAAGGAAGATCTGCCCTAGTGAACTGTAATACAAGGCTGAGAAGGGCTGAATCCCTGACTGTATGTGGAAGGGGGAAGAAGGGCTGATGAAGCTGCGTAGAAGCGTGTCTAAAGGCCTCCTGTTGCTGAACTGAACCAGGCCTGAAGTGCTGAACTGTGGTGATGAAGCCTGCATGGACTGCTGGAGCGCTGTGTGCTGAACTGCTGCCCTGAACTGATGATGAAGACTGGGGGAAGGGACCCTTTAAATAGGCCCTGAGTAGACGCTGGTAGATGAGCGGTCAATCGTGGCAGGTGGGCAGCCAGGTCTGCCAAAGGTGCTCTGCCCCTTTAAGCAGGCCGCCCTGCTGTAGGTGGTCGGCCCATATGGCTGGCCGTGACTAGCTGGCACTTATGGCTGGCCGAGCAGCACAGTCATGGCCAGGCTAACCCCATGACATCAAAAAGCTCAAGCAATGGATCTGAGACATGCTGATGTTCTCTAGAAACAGCCAACAAGGTTGGCAGCATAAACGCTGATATCATACGGATAAAGAGCTATACACTGTGCATAGAGATGGAAACTCACACTTTATAAATTTCCAAAATGGTGGGGTGATTCTGAATGCGCAATTGTGATGCAGAGAGTAGGTCAAGGTAGACTAGCAGAGCACTACAAGAGCTGAGCCAATGAGACAAATTGTTGCTACATGATGAGACATACAGCCACAGCCTAAATCACATGGGCTTTGGCCCGAGGGACGTGATCTATATACACCTAGATGAATCCGGGAAGATGCCCAATCCACCACATAAAAAAGTGCAGTTTATAACCTCATAGTAGTCATCCACAAGACGGCAAACCATAAACTCCATCATGGGACTAGCTATTAGGACATACTGACTAACGCCATCAGTGCCCAGTAAGTGGGTGTAAAACTTTGTATCAATATATGCTCACACACACAAGAGCATACATTCATACCACGGTCTACGTACTGAGTTTCTGTCAAAGCTCCAGAGGTACAGGGCAAACTCAGCCATAATGAAGCCTAGCACTTAGGGAGACGACTAATCAAACAATAGTCCACAAACTCTACAATGGCTTGTAAAGAAAACATTAACTAACCATTTCATTTTAGTCTCTCCCAAATAAAAATCATAAGAGATAGAAAGAATCATTACAACAAAGTGGGACCCAATTGGCCACTGGCTTGTGCATGGCAACCACTTTTCTGAGGCCACATGCTTCACACTTTGACATTTCCTCACCACCTGCACAGACCACCATCTGCTTGACATCAGCTAATCACCCAATCACGAGTGAGAAAAGAGCCATAGATTTTTGTGCAGCCACAAGCTTATCAACCCACTCCCTCCAACTTATGATAGCTTTTTTATTATGTCCCCTCCTTCCTTCATTCCTAGGTTTATCCTCCTTGTTGAAAAAATGTAGCCCAGGGAGGTGAAGGCTTTCACCAAATCATCCTTATCTTGCTTGTCAACATTATCTAGTAGGAATATACTTTTTTGTTAAGCATAATCATCAAAGAACATATTTCTTAAGACAACCTCTCTTGAGAGAGGTATGAGATGGTCTAATTTCTTGCAATCTATTCACTTCCAAATTCAGTACACTCCTAGAACAGAAAATCTAGTAGCAGATGCACACTCTTTAGGCCAAAAATTCAGCATATGATATATCTCAATCACATATCTTGATGAGTTGACAGCTCTTAAAGATATGTATGCACTCATTATGGATGCCTTTAACGACTAGAGGTACTCTACAATGCTTCCCACATCAATGATGGATACCTGTATATGCAAGGAAACCTTTGCATTCTCTGACGTAAGGTACAATAAAGGCAAAGTAGAAACCTAAAGGACTATTACAATCTTTGTCCATACAGAAAGAGCTGTTGAGGATAGGAATCTATGGAGGCTCAAATGGGAACAACATGACAAGAGGAAAGGTAGGCCAAACACATGTTATTACTCGTTCCATTAGAAAATGCCCATATAAAGGCCAAATACAAGATCCATACCATCCTTCTAGATGGTTCCAACCAATCATTGCTTGTCACAATCCATCACATCCAATCATCCTTTTTCTCTCTCAATACCACTCTACTACCCTTTGCACCATATGCATACAATTGACACCATGCCTCTAGCATCACAAAACTCAACACCCCCCCTTGATGCTAACTTGGCTTGTAACCAAGTCATGTCAATAAGGTGTAGGAAGCCCCCCCTTGATGCTAACTTGGCTTGTAACCAAGTCATGTCAATAAGGTGTAGGAAGCCCCCCCTTAATGCCTATCTAGCCTCTAGCATAGACAATGTCATAGGATGTAGGCTAATACATGCCCTCGTGGGCTCCTCCTCATAAGGTAGAATGTCTCTCACGAGATCATAACTCCCCTGGCTACATCATGTGGTGACAGTAGTGAGTTGATTACATTTCTTCATTTTTCTTTTACACTCCCTCTTGGTGCTAGCCGGTCTTTTACTCTGTCTATGTCACTCAAGGTGTAGAGCGCTTCCCCTTGATGTAACTTGGTTGGGTGACAGGCTCCTTTGTTTGCTTGGACACTCTCAACTCAGAGGTTCTAAGGGTGTAGGCAAAACACATCAGCTGCCCCAGATATCTTGTGAGCACATTAAGAGGAAAAAGAAAAACCTCCATTGGTATATTTAGAGGAATGCTAAAGCACATCTTCAGTGTCAGATTTTTATTATGGAGTAGCCACTCTCATCAGCAGCTGCTCTATACATTCCAGTGGTATTTAATGTCATTGCTATTTCCCCTTTGCATGAAACTGCAACAAGTCCTCCTGTGCCCTTTTCTAACCGTTTTTCAATCACTTCATCCACTGCCTCGGTGAGAGAAGCCCCTTTATATTCCATGATTGCTGCCACTTCGCGACCGGCTGTAGCCCGTATGATGTAATTCCCTATTCCAGTAGCAGAAACTGCACAAAGGTGATTTGCATAGTTTCCTGCACCTACAATGGGTGTGTCTCCAATTCTGCCTACCATTTTATTGAAAAAGCCACCAGTTGAAGTAGCTGCCGCACAGTGCCCAAGTTTGTCAACCACGACACACCCAACGTTCTCCCCTACAACGTTGTTGCCAGAGAAAGATGCTTCCCTCCTTTTTATGGGAGCAACGACACTTTCCGTGGAACAAAGTGCAGAGTTTGCAGCAGGCTTCGAATCCAGCTGATCACTTCGAGCTGCTCGAACTTGCTCAACCCTCTTCTCAGTAATGAAATACTTAGGATCAGCGACTTCAACACCCTGTTTTCTTGCAACTCTTCCACCCCATCAAATGCCAGATAACTGTGGCGAGTCTTTTCCATTACCAATCTTGCAAGCGAAATGGGATTCACCACGGTCGATAAACCAGAAACGGCTCCACACTTCCGTGTCACCCCATCCATAATGCATGCCTCCATTTCCATGGTCTCATTTGTAGTCAACGCCGATCCTCTTCCTGCGTTGAAGATGGCGTTGTTTTCTAGAGCCCTAACCACGATCTCTGCGACGTCGAGGGCAGATCGAGAAGCTTGCAATGCAGAGACTCCAATGTGGAGGCAATCATTGAGAGCAGACTCCACTGTCTCCCTGAGATCGGGAGACATGTCCATAGGAATAGAGCCAGCGCCGCCGTGAAGAGCGATCGCCCACCCCATGATACCACTCCAAAAGAACTAATTGTCAAGGAGAGCCACAAGAAGTTAATACAAAGAAGAAAACTTGAGTGTGATCTTGGATGAGAAAGAAGCTGGTCGGTAGAAGGGATACGATGCACACGGGCTACCCAACATGGAGCTGAATATGAGCTAGAGAGTGGCGATGGCTAGTAGGAAACTTGGCTCTGATACCACATGTTGAGGATAGGAATCTATGGAGGCTCAAATGGGAACAACATGACAAGAGGAAAGGTAGGCCAAACACACGTTATTACTCGTTCCATTAGAAAATGCCCATATAAAGGCCAAATACAAGATCCATACCATCCTTCTAGATGGTTCCAACCAACATACAATTGCCACCATGCCTGTAGCATCACAAAACTCAACAAGAGCATGGGAGCATATTTCCATTTTATGGCATGATTTGGACAATAGTTGATAGGTTTAGTAAACAAGCTCATTTTAGTCCATGTCAAAAACAACAAGGTGCATGGGTGCACGATAGCACTGCCTTCAATTTGAGCAAATGTGAAGACTATAAAAGCACATGTGATGAAATAGCCATGCGAAAAGATGGGTGCATTGTAGCTCTCTTGCCCTATGCTTTTACAATGAAGATTATAGATTTCATGCAAATATGGGTTGCTCATCAAGAATTCAACTCCTAACGATTATTGGGACGAAAATGAAGAATATGAACATAGAGGCGTTAAACAATAAAGCGTAGTTCTGTTTAATGGAGAAAGATGAGCAGTTTGGCAAGATGATTGCTATGGAAGAACAACAATGCGAACATGTAGAAGGATGTTATTGTATGTAGTATGTCTCCACCGTAAGCTTGGATCTTAAGCAACAAAACAAGACGGATTTGAGTGGCCATCGCTTTGCAACATGATGAATTGTGGTGAGGCTCCAATCAATTCCATGATGGCTCTTATGATGGAGCAACAACAAGAGAATGGAGAGCAGCTTACGCCCACCATAGTACACAGGCCTGTCACGTATTACAACAAAACAGAATTAATGTCTTAACAATTTCCATCTTCTATCTGACATCTGAAGCGAGATCATGAAGCATACCGCTTGCGCTAATAGACTTGCTGAATGAGCAAGCTCCCCGTGAAGTTTCGTTTGGAAGCTTTGCATGCACAAGAATAATTGCATGTCCCTCTGAGGTAGCTGTACCAGTGTATGGTAAGCTTCTCAAAAACCAGATTTGTCACTTTGACAGAGATGCGATCCTGAGTGCGGACATAAACAATGGGTCCTCGAAATTGTCCGTTGACGGAAACGATTTGCTTCCTGTGGCAACAATTCGTATATTGAACCTACGGAGAATAGCAAAGCAATTCCTAAGTTTGGCGGTAGCATTCCCCCCAACTCAGTACCCTTTCCAATTTAACGGATCTGCAATTACACAACAACACATTTAACTGCAGCATCCCTCCATATCTGGGCAAATTGGACAAACTAGTAACCGTTTCCCTCTAGGCGAACGGGCTCACGGGATTCATACCCCCAGAACTTGAAAATCTCTTAAAGCTTCAAGTGCTCTTCCTCTATGACCACCACCTCTCTGGCCCTATTCATCTAGACCTCGGGAATTGTTCACCGTTGCAGTAGCCTGATTTCTCCAGGAACTACCTCTCAGGCTCCATACCTTCCTCACTGGGTCGATTGAAAGCTCTATTTTGGATACAATTGTGGCAAAATAATTTGTCAACACAGATACCTTCGTCCTTGGGAAACTGCAGCAGTCTCCAATATTTGCATTTGGCTACAAACTCAACGACGAACGTCTACGGAGAAGAGAACCCTCAAGCTATGCTCGACAGATTATGAGGAAAGTTTACTGAGAGCTCAACATATTAGGAGGAAGATGAAGGTGCTGATGAGCACAATCAGTTATCAGACACGTGAACTGTGAAGCCTCTAGGCTCTAGTTGATCATATTAAATGTAGAGCATGTAAATGTGGATAGAACGACTACGGTTTCTTTTGCTCCACCAAGTCGTCCTGCCCAACCTGCTAAGTCCAAGATTCTTTCGACACCTCCTGGAGTCCAAAATCCAAGAAACGATACCCTGGAGAAGCGAAATTCAAGTCCCCCATGACGATAGAAGAAAACCAAGCTCCAAAGCAACGACGAAATGAAACACGATTAGTTCTGAAATGTGTGTTGGCTGAGCCATCAAGGCACATGAAAGCTGCGTCAGAAGGCTCAAAAAAGTATACCCTGCCACGATCAAAGGAAACTCCGATTTCCAAGGGATGATGGAAATCATCCCTTGGCAATAGCCCGCCCCCTTTAGGGGGCTCTCACTAGATATCGGTCCGCCGGGTGATTTGGCGCCTGCGTGGCTGATATGCCACGCTGGCAGTCAACACCCGGCGAACCGCTTTTACCAACCTTTTGAATCAACCGCCGGGGTGACTGCCAGCGTCATCAATGCCGCCACCTTCTGCCTTAATGGCACTGCAGCTTTCCGCTTCCTCCCACGATTCACTCGCATCCTTGAGAAGCTTATCTGACTCCACAGAGCGCTTCAGCTCCTCCGTCAACAGCTTATCTGACTCCACAGAGCGCTTCAGCTCCTCCACCTCATTCGTAAGCTGCTCGTCTGGGTAGATCCGGCGCAGGATGGAATACGCCTCTTGATCCTTGTTTCGTCGGTAGAGCCAGCGCGGCGACTCCGGCAGAAGCAAGCATATCATGAGGAGAAACTGCAGCCAAAAGCGTCCGACGGTAAGCGTCCGCCGGCGGTGAAGGAGTCGATTTCAGGGAAGATCTCTTACCTTTTTTTGAAAACCTATCATTACTTAAAATAATGAAAGAATATAATTTTAGATCTAAGCATAAATTTTAAAAGACATTATGTTTCTAATTCAAGAACTATGCTGAAAGTTATCGTGAAAACATACAACCTTTTTCTTGAATATTTTAGAGCAAAACCATGACTATTTCGATTTATAATCATTTTGATATTAAAAATTGGCTTACCTATAGTATTGCATGATGGCACTGCCAACAAAAATAGAGTTTAGAAATACTTTTTATCCTCTAAGCACTCTACCTAAATTTACAAAATCAATTATAAGGGTTTCTAAATGAGAAATAATCTAGAAATACTTTTATCCTCTAAGCGCTCTATCTAAATTTACAAAATCAATTATAAGGGTTTCTAAATGAGAAATAATCTAGATACACTATTTCATATTCTAAGTAAATGTGTCCTACATAGCCTGGCCTAACAAGGCCTTAGCTTGAACCTTTTAAAAATGTCTAAGTGATCAAGAATTACCATAATGTAGAATGTAGCTTTTTGATCCCAATTCCATCAAGTACTTTCTTTAAAAAAATATAAATTCTTATTAGAAGATTCATCGTGACAATTTGATTGAGGATAATACCCAAAATTTTTTTCATCGGATATCATGTCAATTACAACACCACTAACTAATTCAACTGCAACAAATTCTTGCATATCAGGCCATCTTTCTTGCTAACTTTGGCTTTTTAACCATAAATAGTAAGGCTTGATAATCCAAATGAAATGTGAAATGGTTACCAAAAGGTAATATCAAAATTTATTTATGCTTATCCCTCTGTAGTGACGTAGATGCATGCTACAATAGACACCATCTGACCAATATAATATATTGGGAATCCATCCTTCATTTTATTCTTGCATAAATCACACCTTCGATCGCCACATCTAATGCATCAATGGATACATGAATAGTTTCCACTAATCTCGAGGATGCACATCTCGAGGATGCACATCTCGATAAATGAAGGGCTTATGTTTAAACTTACCCCAAAATGGACTCATTCAAACGCACACCTCGTGTAGACATCCAAGCCCACAATTGCGGGCAGGGGATCTATACCTATAGTCATACTCTTCTCTTGTTAGTTCATGCCCAACAACCTCAAATTATTTTTAAAGAGAACAATATAGTTTAAAAGCACACGGCAACACACGAACAAAATACGGCTCAAGACGCACAATAATTGGTTGAAGACTAAGATGCAAAAAGCCATTGAAGCATTGGAGAGTTCATTACATAAATTCAAAAGGCTACTTTGAAGCTTTCTCGTCAAGCCTTTTTTGCATTGACACTTTGGTTTTCTTAGCAGGGGTCTTGAAGGGGTGAGCCAATGGGTGACTCTTTGATGAAGTTGATTTCTTCTTGTTGCCCTTCTCAAAGAATGGTTTTGCTCGCTTCAAGGAGTTCCCGAATCCATCTTCCAAGACTTGAAAATTAGCTTTTGTTTCTGTTCGCTCATCCATTCTTGCCTTCATTGTCTTCATATGGCCCAATGTTCTCCTCAATCCATTGCAAGCCTCCTCAATCAAAGCCTGGTCCTGTCCTACAAAACAAGACAACTCTTGCCACAAGCATTGAAGTGTCTTCACATTTCCCGATTGCTCAAGTACTTCACTACATACATTGTCTCCCCCTAATGCGGCAACATCATCACCATTTGGTTCAAGCACATCAATACTAGAAACATGTGAGTGAAGATCGAAAGTAGACCTAGAAGCATCTCCCCATGCTTCATACATATGTTGGCATTGCTCCATAAGTGAAGCATGTGAAGCACCCCGCAACAACATCACCTTAATTTGGTGCTTACAAATATTTCCAAGCTCTGCCCATGCACATGTACAACATGCCCATTTGCAATCGGAATTATAGACTGTGTAAAATGAAGCTTTTGTGTGCATGCTCTCCACTATAGCAACACCACCAACCTGGAATGAGACATTAGCATCTGGTATTTGAAGTGCCCGCTCATAAGAATTCTCCACTACTCTTTCAATGGCGTTGTTTCTCATAAAACCATTGTCCTTCAACTGCTGAACATACCAATAATATGGCAAGCATGATGATGTTAACTTGTATAAGAGCCAATCCACCCGCCTCGAACTCATCCTTTTGGAAGAGCCCAAAAACTTATATTTGAGCTGCCCACAGGGATTTCATTCACGTGATCACGTTAACCGCGAAGTGGTAATAACACTAGTTAATAACACTCTCACACACTTGTTAATATCATAGATATTCACACAACCGGGAGAAACTTGCTATCCCGGTTTTCCCGGCGGGCTACTAGCTTGGCCCGGCGGGCCACTGTTTAGCCCGGCGGGTTACCTATCTAGCCCGGCGGGCCCCGAGGCCTTTTTTTTGCGCCAAAAACTTGGCTGTTTTGGAGGGACCTATATAAAGGGTTTCCCCTCACTTCCAAATGTGCTTTACCAAAGCACTTGGGTGGCTCACCTCAGGCTAAAAGACACAAGAGGTGAGTATAAATATTCTGGATTTTTGTTTGAAGCTTGTTAATAATATTTTGTATTTTATAAGATTTTGATTGTAAATGGTTTATCGTATTTGTTACGTGGACTAGCAATGTCTCCTCTTGGGTGGTCTACTCGAGTGCCAATTGGTCTGGGTAGGAGCTTCCCTAGAGGAGGGTATAGGTGGTGAGATGTTCGGGACATCATCTCTATCTAGGGATGGATTGCCTCAAATGCATCTCACCAAACGTTTGGTTTCTTTAGGTCGACTAGCAATACCTCCTCTTGGGTGGTCTACTCGAGTGCCATTTGGTCTGGGTAGAAGCTTCTCTAGAGGAGGATATAGGTGGTGAGATGTTCGGGACATCATCTCTATTTAGGGATGGATTGTCTCAAATGCATCTCACCAAACGTTTGGTTTCTTTAGGTCGACTAGCAATACCTCCTCTTGGGTGGTCTACTGGAGTGCCATTTGGTCTGGGTAGGAGCTTCTCTAGAGGAGGATATAGGTGGTGAGATGTTCGGGACATCATCTCTATTTAGGGATGGATTGCCTCAAATGCATCTCACCAAACGTTCGGTTGCATTGGCAAGAAGTGGGTTTTAGACTTTATAATTGCATATTTTAGTTTTACTCAGGCTGTTTTGGATCTCAAATCTTGCATGATTGTTGTTTAGGTGTTACAATGGTTGCTTCTAATTGCGGCACATCAACCCAACGAAGCAACAGACCATTAGAAACTAGTGGAGTTTCCTTGCAACGAGATATGACAGCACAAACTTTGAATGTTGCGTCTCAAAGTGGCAAGAGGAGGAGCGGAGGAAAATCACCGGGACCTGAATGGCAATTTGCTTCCAATCTTTCTAGATTTGTCGAATGGAAGTGTAATTTTTGTGGCTTGGTAAAATCTGGGGGTGCTCCCAGAATAAGGGAGCATTTGCTTGGCACTAGTATAAAAAATCCCGGAGGTAAATGCAAGGGTGCAGGAGCTGATGATGCTGCAAAGCGCCTTAGAGCTTTGATAAGTAAACAAGCATCACAAAACAAGAGGCCCAATCTCTGTGCAAGAAATCACCAATCGCCGAATTTGGCAGCATCAAGTGGAGGGATCTCCAACCAAGGAGTGACTCCAACACATACTACTTGCCAAAATGACACCCAAGGTCCAGATGTCTCAATACCGATGGATGCATCTCCTGAGTTTCAGGTGGGTATGTCTCGTACCAGACAAACTAATCTAGTTGACAGCTTTCGTGCCACTGCTTTAGAGGATGCTCAACTTGCTTTAGCGAAAGCGATCTTCTTTACTGGTTCTTCATTGTCTATGGTCACGAAAGATTCATGGAAGATGGCTTGGAAGAAGATTGGAGAATATGGACCTGGGTTTTGTCCACCAACTTATCACCACATGCGAAATCAATTACTTGACAAGTGCTATGACAACACACGGGAAAGCGTTCAAAGACTCATAATTGACACCACAAATCAGTCTGGATGCACAATTGTCAGTGATGGTTGGTCGAATGCCCAAAGACGTCCATTGATAAATGTAATGTTGGTATGTCCTCGTGGGGAATGCTTTATCAAAGCTGTTGATAGCTCCGGGGAAATTAAATCTGCTCAATTTATCGCCGATATCATTGGTGATGCTATCGACCAAGTTGGGTCTGAAAATGTGCTTCAAGTGATTATGGATAATGCAGCTAATTGTCGAGCAGCAGGTCGTATGTTGGAATCTCGATTTTCCAATATCTATACATTTGGTTGTAACACTCATAGCCTTAACTTGGTGTTACAAGATTGGTACAAAAATGCTGATACAGAGTGGTTCAAGGAGATTATCGATAGTGCAAGTAAGATTGTCAAATTTGTGCTCAAACGGCAACGTGTTTTAGATATGTATCGTCAACGCATGGAAACTATACTAAAGTTGCCTTGTGAAACCAGATTTTGCACTAATTTTTATATGCTTCAATCTCTCCTAAGAAATAGGAATGCAGTCATGGAAACCTTTGTGTGTGCTGGCTTCTCTGAGTGGGAGGCTGACCAGTCCGAAAAGGTTAAAGAAAAGGTGAGGTACATGCGATCTTTGATATCGGATCGTAGTTTATGGGAGGAAGCAGCAGATTGTTATCATGTTATGATGCCAGTTATGCTTGCTTTGCGCCAGTTGGATTCTAGATTGCCAAATATCGGGAAGGTTTGGATGGCGTGGTGGTCCATTCAAGAAAGCCTCGCAAACCCAGAGGAGCCCACTAAAACTGTTGTCAAGCGTTGGAGTCCTCCATTCACCAGAGCAAGGAGAAATATCTTGGCCAAGTATGTAAGCGCTCGGTGGGTAGGAGCACATAGTCCATTGCATAGTGTTGCATATTGTCGACCCAGAATACTGGCATATGGACGTGAATGCCCTAGATGAGGAGGTAATCGATGATTTCTATGATGTTGTGGAGCGATTTTATGAAGATCCAGATGAGCAAGCAACAGCGGTAATTGAGCTAACCAAGTATAAATTGAAAGAAGGTAGATTTGCCTTGGAGTTTGTGCAAAAGCTTGCTAAGGAACAGCCTGCTTGGAAATGGTGGATGTTGAATGGGGGAAGTGTTCCAACTTTGCGACGCTTAGCTGTGAGAGTGCTTGCGCAATGTGCTTCAAATTCTAGTTCTGAACGTAATTGGAGCAGTTACAAGTATGTGCATTCTATTAGCAGAAATCGTTTATTGAGTGATAGAGCTGAGAAGTTGGTGTATATGTATTGTAATGATAAATTGGTGAAGTCAATTGAGTCAGATGATTACAACGAAGAGATGCCTAAGTGGACATATGACATTACTCATGATGCAGAAGAGAATGGAGATGTAGAGCCTAATGTCCCACATACGAGCGATAACTTGTGCTTTATTGAAGAGATAGAAGAAAACTTGCAACCCGATTTTGGTGTTAGTAAAGCCACCCGCAGACGCTCCTCACGTTTGATGTAATCATGTTAGTTTTGACACACTCCAATGTACTCCGTCTTGCAACAACTGGATATCAAACATGTTGGTGAACATTTTAGAGAGAATGGTTTTTAGTCATGTCATGTTAAACTTAGAATACGAAATCATGTTAGTTTTGACACACTCCAATGTAATCCGTCTTGCAACAACTGGATATCAAACATGTTGGTGAACATTTTAGAGAGAATGGTTTTTAGTCATGTCATGTTAAACTTAGAATACGAAATCATGTTAGTTTTGACACACTCCAATGTAATCCGTCTTGCAACAACTGGATATCAAACATGTTGGTGATCAATTTAGAGAGTATGGTTTTTAGTCATGTCATGTTAAACTTAGAATACGAAATCATGTTAGTTTTGAGACACTCCAAAGTAATCCGTCTTGCAACAACTGGATATCAAACATGTTAGTGTCAATTTAGAGAGAATGGTTTTTAGTCATGTCATGTTAAACTTAGAATACGAAATCATGTTAGTTTTGACACACTCCAATGTAATCCGTCTTGCAACAACTGGATATCAAACATGTTGGTGATCAATTTAGAGAGTATGGTTTTTAGTCATGTCATGTTAAACTTAGAATACGAAATCATGTTAGTTTTGAGACACTCCAAAGTAATCCGTCTTGCAACAACTGGATATCAAACATGTTAGTGTCAATTTAGAGAGTATGGTTTTTAGTCATGTCATGTTAAACTTAGAATACGAAATCATGTTAGTTTTGACACACTCCAAAGTAATCTGTGTGCATGTGTTTGTGTGTGTGCGAGAGAGAGAGAGAGAGAGAGAGAGAGATAGAGAGAGAGCATTGGAAATCTTTTGAACAAAGTTGCCGAATCTTGTTAAATTCCAGGGTTTGCATTTAAGAGAGAGATAAGTTTAAATGCGGCTCTAACTCGTCCATGTGTCGTGCATTGGTCAACCGATCATAGTCGGCACCCAATTTAAAACATATATACAAATTTTTGTGAAATTCTTTGCCGCACAAAGCACACGTAGTACTGTTGACCATGTGTTGCAAAAGACAGGTCAAGTGGTACATGTGCCCACATGGGACAGTGTAGTGGCCAGACCATGAGTGAAAGAAACTATAACAAATAGGGCATGGTCCGCTACTTTTGTGCCCATGTAGAGGTGGTTGCTCCAAACTATTCGGGTGTTCAAATGCCGTCATAGGAGAGTTTGCATGGCCTTGCTCCTCCATTTGCGTTATGCGTCTCTTCAAGAGCTTGTTCTCTCTTAGTATATCTCTAGCGCTTGAACTTTCAGGTGCTTGCCCGGGCTCTGGTGCTGCTTCCGTCTGTTGAGGGCCTTGGGTGCCTCTAATTTGGTTGATTTGAGTTTGAAGCTCATCAACCGTGTGATGAACTTCCATTGAGGCTCCAAGAATGGCCAGTTGCAACTCATCTCGAGGCATAGTGATTGACTCACTCCGAATGTCTTCCACATGTAGATGAGGAGGTCGAGAGCTAAAGTCTACAACTGAATTCTGCACAAATTGTGCATATAGCATTTTAGCAAACCAGAGGGGACAGTCACCGTGATGCATGGGTTGGGCCATGACATCCACAAAAATGCGCTCCGCATGCTCGATAATTAAAGGAACACTACATTGTGTTAGCTTCAAGCGCCCTTTTTTTATGGCATCATTGGAGACGTCAGGCCAGATGCTCTTGACCATCTCTTTGGACACATTCTTATTTACTTGGGCATACTGTAATCCATGGGCCGGTGCCCATTTGGAGGTGCGTCCGGCAATACGTGCCGCATCATTCACAGTGCCAGTGCCCGAGATTTGCTTTAAGCGTTCAAATGCCTTCTTTGCGGCTTCATTATTATCAGCCATCTGAGAAAAAGTATGTATACACTTTAAGTTTATAGAATCAATGTTAATTTAGGAATAGCTTTAAAGTTATTTTCAGATGTTAGGTATAAGTTTATAAAATCAATGTTTATTTACTGCAAACTTGTTATTTTCAAATACTCAGAGAGAGAGAGAGAGAGAGAGAGAGAGAGAGAGAGAGAGAGAGAGAGAGAGAGAGAGAGAGAGAGAGAGAGAGAGAGAGAGAATTGGGATCAAAATAATATTTAACAATTGGGACCAAAATAGTGTCAGTCGATTAAAGGCAGGTCATGGAATAGATAGCCAACCAAAACATATCATTTACAAGAGGCTTTAAAATAAGTGTGGTGTCATCTCAGATAGTGGACGTAAGCATGCAGTAGGTGACACTTCCAAATTCTTCAATTGCTCCTCAAAATCTGCCATGGTCTTCCTATCTTCCTTTGATGGCGTCATATAGGCAGCCGTCCATTCCTTAATCAAATTTGTGTGGATGG
Organism: Cibotium barometz; assembly: GCF_041138505.1. Taxonomy (NCBI): domain Eukaryota; kingdom Viridiplantae; phylum Streptophyta; class Polypodiopsida; order Cyatheales; family Cibotiaceae; genus Cibotium; species Cibotium barometz. The sequence goes on along the minus strand of NC_141111.1, from coordinate 7,864,005 downwards.
CAGTTTTACCCACCCACGGCACTTTGGTCATTTCTGCAAACTCAGCACAAAATAATGTAAACTTTTCAATCACCCAAGCCAAGCAGAAGACATCTGATGCATTGCTCCATGGACAAGGGGACCTTACATCTGCGAGCTCAGGGGCTCTCCAAGGGCGTTGATCGTGCTCTGCTTTGTTGGCGATATTTGTGGGTTTGAACTCAATCCCATCCCTCAATGCAAGACCCCAGTCAATGATGCCTACCCGTGGCACCCCTTCTTTGGTGAAATCTATCATTATATTCCAGGGGTGGCAATCATTGTGGATGATCCCTTCAGCATGTGCAAAGGCCATGGTATTCACAAGGGCACAGATAAGCTCGGGAGCATGAAAAATCAAAGACTTGTATCGCTCCATTTCATGAGGAGCCACTTGTTTTTTCTTGTATCTGTTGCCTTTGCCTGCAGCAAGCATGGAACTGAGGGTCCCCTTAGGAGGCGGAACACACTCCATTATATCTCCAAGACTTCCCCCATTAAAGAGGGGGAAGAGCAGTATCCATGGCTCCTTCCTTGTGTGCCCAATGGCGCGCACTATGCCCCTGTGGGTTAGGTCGATTGAAGCCTCCTGAGCAAAAGACTTCAATTGAGCCCTTCGACTACCAAGGAATTGCTTTGCACAATAAGAAATGCCTTCTGGAAACCAGGAGACACCTTGAATATGGCATTTATGTACGACGCCGTACGATCCAGAGCCCATCTTCTTTTCTGTGATGATGGCCTCTGCAGGCAACCCAATTGTCATGCTGCAGTTAGTATTATGCTTTGTGCGCTGCAAGTGGGTGCCTTTAGAGACCTCACGTGCACCAGATGATAAATCTTCTTGTTCATCAGCAGGCCGGTCCAGCTCTTTGCGAGCTCTCTTGCTCAGGATAGCTTGGGTGTCTATGGCCTTTGCACGCTTGGACCTCTCTTTCTCTACCTTCCATTTTGTGTGGAAGTGCTCCAGCTTGGATTCATTTGTTTCCGCTGGTCTGTCGTCACCTAGGTCAACAGCGCATCTAGGCATGTTGCCCACAATGCTAGTAACAAAATGCTTGATGGCTGCTCCATCAGCACCCACATGGATATTTTTCACTGCGCGGACAACCTCACCTAATATTTGCTCAAATCGATTCCTATCAGACACAATACCCTCGATGTGATTAGGTGACAAGCAACTAATGAAGGTAACGAGTTTGATACGAATTGATTTCTTGATTTCAGGAGTAAGTGCAAGCGTCGCCATCAATCTGCACAATATAATTGACAAATAGTTGCAACATTTATAACCACAAAAAATGCTATTTGTAAGCTAACTAAGAGATTTCTACATCCAACACACTTATGACTCATGTCATGCAAACTAAATAATCACATTCATCGTCAAAAACAAACACAAAACACAAGTTTACGACTTAACTTGACGTCAGCAGACCTAGTCAGTATACCGACCATCTGCAGATATTGCATTAAGATGAAAACTATGGCACAAGTTAAATGCTTTGACACATCGTCAGCAGACCTAGTCAGTATACCGACCATCTGCAGATGACTATCAAACCAAATAACAAAAACAAACTTCACCACATAGCTTGGTGTCAGCAGACCTAGTCAGTAAACCGACCATCTGCAGATACCGTACTAAGTAGCAAAGCATCACACATGTCAAATGCTACGAGCGCACATCAACAGACCTAGCCAGTAAACCGGCCATCTGCAGCGGGCTCTCAAAGCATTTAACAAAAACAAAGCCGCATTGTAACTTGGTAACTGCAAACCTAGTCAGTAAATCGACCATTTGTAGATACCGTGCCACAACGAAAACTTCTACATAAGTTAAATATTAAGAGTGCACATCAGCAGACCTAGCCAATCGCTCGGCCATCTGCAGCGGGCCTCTTAACATTTAACGACACATGCACATGCATCACAAACAACGTTAAACTTAAGCGTATGCAAAAAATTAAATGACACCAACACTTTCAACTTAAAAATTACCTCAAATTGATCACACTAGCACCACTGACACCAAGTACAAGGAAGATTCTGTGAACAGTGACCCCCTGGACCACCCTTTTATACTACAATATAGCCCGCCGGGTCGAGAGGCGGGCCCGGCGGGCTTCTGCGCGCCCGGCGGGCCCGGCGGTCCAGACTTGTAGCCCGGCGGGCCAATTGTGGGTTACCAGGTCATCCCACCCTCTAGGATTTGAGAACTGTGAATTTTGTGAACATTGAGATTTGTGAACAATAGCTGTGATCACAAGAAAAAAGGCTGTGATCACGTGAATATGAAATCCCTGGCTGCCCATGATATGACTCTATTGCTCCATTAGTGTCTTGTCCTGAATGTGGAAGCAATCGGGAAGCACGCACCCACATTTCTGCACATAAAACAAATGAAGTTAGAAGAGCAAGAAATGAAGTACGAACAAAAAGGAGAGCAAGTGTGCATTATTTTAACTATAAGAAGAGTATGTATAAAGTTTAAAATTTAACCTTACCTAGTTTAGCCTCCCAATAGGTTTTGAAATACTCAATAAAACTCCCCTCATCTCTAAAGTTGGAGTAGAAGGTAGAGATCATAGCCTTTGCATCCTCTTTGATTATATCGTCTGTAGAATTTGCTGACCCTTGCATGTTCATGATATTTCCCAAAGACCAAAACATAAAAGCTCTTTTTGGCCATTCCTTCACCTTCTTAATAAGGTGTCGGAGCCAACAACGTTTGACATGCCACAAGCATAGAAAAATGGGTTGATTGAACACCACCCTACGAAAAATAGAAAGGACACGTCACATAGAACTCAAACACACGATTCTCATTAGTTTGCACTCAACACATATGAACATATGGTCCTAACCTGAGCGCATTAATCTCCGTTTCGACATCATCAACCATAAAGGCTCCGGGCTCCCATGATTTATGAAAGTCAAGCATATTATCTCTAAACTTGCTTAACTAAGTGCAAGTACACTCAAATGTAGCTGAAGATGTAAGCACCCAAGCAATGGGCACACCAGTGCGAGGACCATCGAAAACAAGGATTGTATACAAATGTAGCTGAAGATGTAAGCACCCAAGCAATGGGCACACCAGTGCGAGGACCATCGAAAACAAGGATTGTATACAAATGAAACTGTTCATGTGTTTGAAAGGAAAGTGAGAATGTGAACAAGAAGTAAAAAATGAACATTTATTATAACTTAAGAGAATGTGAACAAGAGTAAAAATGATAATTCATTACACCACATACCTTATATTTGTTTGTGCCAAAGGTAGCATCCATCGCAAGAAGGTTCCCATTTCCGAACTTCTTGCACATCTCCCTTTGCCATGGTGATTGTATTCCAAGGATAAATTCCTTGGAATGTTCCACATCTTGCTCCTGGTAGATAAAGGTGCTTGATTGATTCTCATGACACCATCTCTTGGTGCTTTCCGCATCATCTGTGTGTAGCTGGTACTGATCAATAGCCAGCTTGCTAGATATATTCATGATGTCACGAATAGACAAAAAGTCATCCCTAACCATAGTAATTGTAGGGTCATGACTTTGGCTTGAATGCAATGCTTGGACATGCATTTCCAACACTTGATGTGGAGAGAAACCACGATATAGCATGCTTGAAACCCATAGTTTCTTTTGCATTGAGATCCACGGAGAGAACTTCAAAGACGGATCAACAAATCTTATACCATGACAAACCTCATCATTTGCATTTGTGTGGTATGGATGTATATAAGAGATTATGGCCACCCCTGGATCTTGTGCGAGCCTCTTGACACTAAAATGACATTTGCATCCACGCTTTCGCTTGCCCTTTGTGATGGGAGGGCACCTTTTCTTACATGGCTTCTTTGCAGTTGGCTGTGGCAACTCTTTTATTTCACTACGCTCCACCTCAACATCATCTTCGCTACTAGTGTCCTTGCATTCATTGAGCTGGGTAATTTCGACATCTTTGCCATCCGCAATGTTAGATTGCATTGGTGCTTTAGTGCCAGCAGGACCAAAACCACACCAAAAGCTAAACAAAACAAAGAAGTAACGATAAACATTTAATTGTATGTGTGTGTGTGATGATTAATTCATGGATTAGACAAACTAAAACAAATACACACTTACACTATCTTCTCAATCCATGATTCATGTGCAATCTTTCTAAGATTGGAGGCATCTCGGTGATGGTGGCTATATTTTTTGAAAGAAGTCGGAAACTTTGCATTGTCAGCTTCTCCTTTTACAAAATCGGCAACACGGTTCCAAGGGATGTTAGCTTCGCGTACAAATTTGTATTTTGAACGATTGTCATATGAGTGTACCCAACACAATGCTGTCGAATCGAAGACACCGATGGGGGGCATTTGAGAACTCATGGCATTCTCTAAGCTTCAGTTTTGGAGAGACATGATTAACCCTTTAAAAAACGTGAACCTGCTGAACTAGAGGTAGTGCAAAGATATAACAATTAAGTAAGGAAGAGTGGGAGAAAAAGAGAAAAAGAACCATGCTTCTCAATAATTCTTGCTTAATCTGTGCTCATCATCAAAGTTCCCTAATCTTGATTAGTGATGAGTAGTCATTTGTTCAATGAAGTGGTAGAGAACTTCTTGTAGAAGAATTTATGGTTGTCTATCATAAGTTTTTTCGTACTATCCATAGACAAATGGACAAGCGCAGAGCATAAATAAAGTTATATGCATTATGCTCTCAAAAACACAGTTGATGCCTCTAGGACTGATTGGGAACTTAAACTTGCACTCTATATAAAAATAAGAATCTAGGCACTGCAGTAGAAAGGGAAAAACAGAATATTTTTGGCAAATATTCATAAACGCACCAGCTTGAGATCGCCAGATTGCTGCTGATTTGGCGCCTGTGGATTGCGAGCTTATAGATTGCCTGTGGACGTCCACTGCGCGCGAGACCAGACGAGCAGATCTACCCAGACGAGCAGCTTAAGCAAGAGGCGTATTCCATCCTGCGGTGGATCTACCCAGACGAGCAGCTTAAGAATGAGGTGGAGGAGCTGAAGCGCTCTGTGGAGTCAGATAAGCTGTCGACGGAGGAGCTGAAGCGCTCTGTGGAGTCAGATAAGCTTCTCAAGGATGCGACTGAATCGTGGGAGGAAGCGGAAAGCTGCAGTGCCATTAAGGCAGAAGGTGGCGGCATTGATGACGCTGGCAGTCACCCCGGCGGTTGATTCAAAAGGTTGGTAAAAGCGGTTCGCCGGGTGTTGACTGCCAGCGTGGCATATTAGCCACGCAGGCGCCAAATCACCCGGCGGACCGATATGTAGTGAGAGCCCCTTTAGGGGGCAGTGCTAATAAAGGCAAAGTAGAAACCTAAAGGACTATTACAATCTTTGTCCATATAGAAAGAGCATGGGAGCATATTTCCATTTCTAGAATTCCCAAACTTTTCAAAAACATGACATGATTTGGACAATAGTGGATAGATTTAGTAAACAAGCTCATTTCAATCTAGGTCAAAATAATTAAAGGCACTTGACACTGCACACCTAAGTATTAGACATATCTTCATACATCATGGACTACCTAGCAAATTGACTAGCAATTAATGCAAGCCTTGTTTGAAAACCTTGGAACTACTCTTTTTCCTTGGCATTTCACCCTCAAACGACTAGCCAAAGTGAAATTATTAATAGCACATTGCTTGATTTGCTCAAAATTCATGTTCACGATCAGCAGACGTGGTGGGAAAAGTATCTCCCCATAGTGGAGTTTGCTTACGAAAATACAATACACTCCTCTACATGAAAAAATCCATTCCAAATCAAGTATCATGGTCCTTACCATATCCATTAATGCAAACTAAGGATAAGCTCTTTATTCTAATCAGTTTGTAGCAGATCACGACTCCGATAATGCCAAAGTATGCACAACCATTAAAAAGAAGGTTCCTATGGACCAATTGGATTAATCCAAGTGTGGGGATGAGATAAATCCAAAGAATAAAATAAAATACCTAAAAATGATTAAATGCTCACAAATAGATGAAGAGTTGACTGAGTAGAAGGTTTATTAGTTAAAAACTATGAAATATTACTAAAAAATGAGATATTTTGGTATAATGATACATTTTTGACAGTTGCAACTTTATCAGTTAGGTCTTCACGACCTTAATCACAAGATGGTCAAAATGCTTTCTCAGCATTCTTGACATAAAACAGTCATTTACAAACAGCATTTACAGTATCCCTATGAGATGTGGTCTATCGTTACCCTCAAGAGGATAAGTCTTAACTTCTGGGACACTAATGCCTGTAACCCCTGCACTGGGTGGGGGTCTACCCTTGAATGCTAGACCTTGGCTAACTAATACCTAATTAAGATATATACATGTTCTTTGGTAAACATGGTCGTTTAAATAACTTGAAATTGTAGGAAATAAAGATATGCAATATGCATTCGCCTTCCGAGAGCCACCGTTGATTACACCAATTGAGACAATTGAGGACAAGGGTACCCCTCCCAGACAATCTGCAGAGGCAATTCAAGAAGAGCAATAGGTAGAGACAATTATGCAGAGGCAAACATTGGAGTCAGTGTACATCAAGCCTCTAAAGAAGAAGAAGAGTCCCATGAAGATCAAAAGGAGGGTTCCAATTGGCACGCCCTGGGAGAGATAGGCTAGTGTCTTCAAAAACAGGACAAACAATATGTTGAACTTGAACTAATTTGTATACAGTTTTTGACTTCTGGTATCATTTGTATAAATATGGTATTTATTATTAAATTATTGCTCTCTGTTGTGATATATTAATTTTCATTTCAGTTAAGTTTTTCTTGATTGTTAATGATGTTTTATATTGAAAAATAATTTGGCCATATTCAACACACAGCATCATAATTTTACCGCTTCTCCACTACGATTCCGTTAGTACATATGTAGCCATTCAACAAGTTCCCATAAGTTAACGTGAAGTCACCATCCACATGTATCTGACTGATTTTCCGTCGAAACTCCTTCTTTTTTCTCAAAGTATTCATTCACTAGAGCATCTATCCCAAGTAAGGGAGATATCCAAGGATCTTTGATGTTTATTCGAACATACTCACAAGTCTTTGTTTTGATTGCAGTAGTCATAAAGTTAACACAGTCAAGCTTAACATGCTTCTTGCAACGTAAGCAATAGTAAATGTCTTTACCTATCTTTTGTATACTGGTTTTGTGATTTGCAAAAAGAGCAAGCGATGTAAAAAGGGTGAGCTATTTAAACAAAGCTCAATTCACTAGACACGTCCAAAAGCCAGATAATTGGTTATTAGTAGTAAACTAATGAAATAACAAATGCTATTACATCACCTTTTTTGTGAGAGATTATAAATGCACATAATTACTTACTAGTTGGTCACTATTGTTATATCCCTCGTAATGTTTTTGAATGGATTTAAGCCTGGTTATGGTAGCTGCATCCGTTACTCAAACTGCTATTGAGTAACTAGCAAACTATAACTGTTTTTTGGTGGTTGTGTAGCCCTTTTGGTCTTCACGTGTCATGGGGATCTTGCAGTTATGCCGATCAAGGAGCTCACCCTCAATCTACCCTCGTAGAGAAGCGATGCGTAGGTGTGCGTCGAGACGGATGTCATGTCCGTCGTCCCTCGGATCATTCGCAAGCAATGATTCCATGAGAAAAGAAGAGTAGAGGTAAGGGAGGGGGAGAAGGTAAGGAGTACGAGCGTGGGGAAGGGGGAAGGGAGGCGTATGCTTCATTATCAATGTCTAATTTTAAGGCCTTTCCAAAGCAACACAAACTTTATGGGCATACTTTGGTTGTGTTTGTTTTTTTTACTAAGCATGTATGGAGGGGTGGAGCATGGGGAAGGAGGGAGAAAAGAGGGGGTTGATGCTCAAGGAGAACGGAGGGGATGTTGCACAAGAAGTAGGGAGGAGGGGTGGTTACACATGCGTGCAAGGGGGTTTGGTGCACATAAGGGACGGAGGAGGGGTTTATGCATGCATGCAAGACAGGGGTGTTGCGTATGCGCACAAGGGACAAGGAGTAATTCATGCAAAGGGGTGTGCATGCACGCAATGGGATGGGTGTTTATAAGAAGTAGGGAGGAGGGGTGGTTACACATGCGTGCAAGGGGGTTTGGTGCACATAAGGGGCGAAGGAGGGGTTTATGCATGCATGCAAGACAGGGGTGTTACGTATGCGCACAAGGGACAAGGAGTAATTCATGCAAAGGGGTGTGCATGCATGCAATGGGATGGGTGTGTACAAGGGGGGGTGCTGTGCACATGTGTTGAAGGCGAGGTTGCGCATGCATGCAGGGGGAGGAGAACTATTCTAGTGCTTGCACGGGGACAAGTCCCAATGATTGGACTTGGATCTCCACGTGTTAGGTCACCTACCCCCTATCTACTTATACACACGTGTTGTGGAGCATTAATTGGCCCTCCATCTATTAAACTCAAGTCTGTGTTGGGACTTGGAAACACCATCTAAGAGCTATAATATTTAAGTGACACGAATCTAATGCACCTACTCGAGGTACTCAAAAATTGATCATAAACCTCCCAACTCAAGTCTGTGTGTAGGGACTTGGAAGTGTGCCTCAAACCCAAGAAAACTTCATTTTGGAATGAATTAAACAAATAAACTCAGTTTGATCATACATTACCTCCACGTGTTCTTGGAGGTGGCCTCTAGGTGTGCTTCCAAGTTATAGTTTGACTTGAAAAAGATAAAACTGAACTTCAATGAAACCTCAGGTGCTTAGTTGCAAGTCCACACAAGGACTTAGCATCACCAGGAACCTCCACAACATAGCCATTTTCACATATTTACCACCCCAAAACAAAAACATTTGAATCTCCATCCAAAATTTCATCCATCTTGAGACATTGAAGGTTGAAGCTCCAAGCCCTTGAAAGTGGCATAGTGTAGGCAATGGGAGTTTTCCCTCAAAAAGACTTCTTATAGTATTGATTTTTTTAATCATTAAGAGACATCTTTCTCATATATTAATATTTCATGCAATTTATGGACTTAAGGGTATAAGGAAGTTCATGCAATTTATGGACTTAAGGGTATAAGGAAGTTCAAAAATTACATTGTTAATTGTGCACTATTGGGACAAAACTAGGATGGGGGGCCTCTTTGGAGGTCTCACTTTGACATAGTTTCGGAAATTTTGGCTTGCAAATAGCTAACCAAAGGTAGGTGAGTGTTGTCCAAGAACTTTCCCATCTAATACCTTTCCCAAGACCTCTCAAACCACCCTAATTGCACATTTGAAATCTAGAAAGGGAGGCAACAAGGAGCTAGCACTTAACTCTCCATCTAGCCAATCTCAATCCTAGTTCTCAATGAGATCTAGAAGATTGATTGAAATAGTACCAAAGCTTGAGGATAGTGCCTCCAACGTAGTGTTATCAAGCTACATCCCAAGATTTTCATCACATAGATCTTATGATTCCTCGGTCAACTCCAATACCATATTCAAACAAAGTTGGGACTCTAGTTCAGAAGACTCCATGAACATGGACAGTAACATGAATACCCCTTTGGTAGCTACAGCCAACAAAGCCCTTTACTCAAGTATCTCAATTCCATCATCACCTTTAGCATTCTCATCTAGTCGTTTCAAATTCTTGATGAATATGCTAAGTAGTATGATGGGAAGTGAAGAGATAAGGCAAACCACCCTTGCAAATCTTCAATCCATAAATCTTTTTGGTGGACAACAAGGTCATGTACCAAAGTCACTTCATGTACTCAATCCACCTGTATTTGAGCTCATGAAAAGGGACTATGAATTTGTAGAGGTGCGAAGAACAAGACAAGAAGTGTCCTAGTAGAACCATTCATGTAAGCAATTGCCCAACTTGCTCCTCACCTAGGGCCCAACTTTCTCCCTGTTGTTGTATGTTCTTTGGTTATAAATGTTTCAATGGGAACTCACCTCATGCCACGCAAGTTTTTTGTGACTACCTACAGGTACATTTTCACAAACCACGGTGGTTTGTAGAAGCTGGATCCAAGCTTCAAATTGCCATATCAATGAGCATAGGTGGACAGCTACTTTGAAGAAAAAGGGTAACATCTCCACAATGTTTCTCTAAGATAATTTTGAATAACGAAATGAACCTACCTCTACAAAGTATTTACCTCTTATCCAAGCATCAACATCATCAAAGACAACCACATCAACACAGAAGACAACAATGAAGAATGTCCACCAAGAAAATGTGGGTCCAAAAGGATCTACTAGAGTCCCAAGGATTCTTTGAAGGTGAATCATACATATGGCTTCCCAAGAAAAGTCACCATCAAAAGCCACCCCATCATGTAATTAATATATCCCTCCATCAAAGGAAATTATGTCGACCAAGGAAGAAAGTACACTACACATGGGTTCCTAGAGCATTACTTGAAGCCCAGGTCTATTACCTAGGAAACACTTGTATTTGGATACCCAAGGTACAATCTACAAAAGCAAATCCATCATGTTCATCTATAACAATAATGAGGTGAAAAGATAGAAATGGAGAACAAAGCCTTTACAACAATCATCATAAACAAATAAAAGACTACAATCAACAACATAAGGCCTACTCAAAATGAAAACTAAGGGCCACAAATGGAGAGTAGTATCATAACAACCTACCTTGAAAAAGGTAGGCACAAAAGAACCTACTCAAAAAGATAAGGGGAAGACCAAACTAAAGGAGGACTACACAAGTACAGCATTCACCTCCTATCGAGTAGAGACATAGGAACTTGTCTTGCAAAAAAAGACAATTCCATAAGAACCTACTCATCTACCCAAAATCAACAAGCATTCCATTGAGTTTATCGTATCATCTTCAAGTCAAAGGGTAGTTACACAAGAGTTACTAGAATAGAAGTCAAACCCACTATGGAAGTCACATAAGAACCTTCCTTAGTAAAAAATTCTCCAACATCTTCAACAGCAAGCTTCATAGCAATTAGACAAGGCATGTCAGACCATTTCTAGAAATCATAGTGGAGCACCACCACAAAAACTTTCAAACATGGATTCAAAATCATCTTCAACAACAAGTTTTTCAGTAGAACTTGAAATCAAAACAAGAATATCATAGGGACATTGTGGTCCTTCTCATATTTGATCCACAAAAGATTCACTTTGCTCAAGGTACAACACAATGTGGAATATGCTGGTTGATTGAATCAACAAATCAGAAAAATATGCACAAGCTAGCACAAAGAGCATCTATGCACATTGAATTGCTACACAACAAGTCAACACTGATCCAATAAGGTGCTTGATTGCAAGGTCAAGTTCTGATAGAAGCCAGTATAGTTCTAGAAGAGTTTCTTGTGATCCTTAGAGATTTTCCTCCATTCATCTATTAACCCCCCCATTCATTCACTAACTTTCTCTATTCTTTTGATTTTCCAACTAATATCAGTACACATTTGAGCCTTGTCAATTTTACATTAATCACACTTAGATGACTTTTCTAGAATTCATGGTGTTATACCTCTTCAGCCATCGTCTCAATTTCTGGAGTTTGAACCATGTATTATTAGGCTCTTGTTGATTCAATGACTTGGACATATGTCTGAAGTTAAGGTCCACCCACAACCTCATTGGACTAATAAAAGATATATGAATTGTAGTCCAAAGGATGGGCAGCAAAAGAAACCACTCTACAACAAGCAAACACGATCTAACAAGGTTGCAGATCAGATACCATAGTCTAATAAGAATCCAATTCAATACATTGGAACTTACTCCACTAACACCCCTATGATCCTTAATCAACCCGTGCTAATAACTTATTGCTAACTTAAGCCTTAGATTTTTCTTTATCTGAAAGGCTCTGAGAGGTCACAAGGACCAGTTCGCACAATGGTCGCACTCTACATCTCTTCCATGCAAGCATCACATGTATCCAAAAAGCTATCACTAGCACATGACATCCCAAGGAATGACAAAACATAAGAGGATCCAATGCAACACTATGAAGCAAATACAAGAGAAGCAATAGTACAAAGATTGCACAACAAGCACAACTAATAATTCCAACTAATAATTCCAACAACCATGACCTTTGGATGATCCATGGGACTGGATCAAGATTTAAAAGGGGGGCATATTGACCCATTTGGTTAACAGTATGTCCTTTGGAAAATATGTGCAAAAATACTTGTAATATTTCATGATTCATGGGAAAGACATGTATTATCATTGATTAGATAAGCCGTGTTACTTGTCCCTCCACTAGGATTAGATAGAATTGAGCCATTCCTTCACATTGGCCTAAAAGGGTGATAAAAGAGGCTAGTGGAGAATTAGGGCTTGGACAGTGGTCATGTATAAAAGCCAACATTTTGGCTTTGGGGCTCATTATACATGGTGGAGAATGCAATCTATCTTGGTTCCAAGCTTTGGTGTCTTGTGTCTACTTGTTGTTTCCACAACTATGTTCCCTTCCCCTTCACCATGCTCATGCAGGATTCTCTCCCCTGTCCTCCTCCTTCCTCCCTCTCTTCTCCTCCTTCCCCTTCTTCTTTTCTTGTGGACTAGCATTGTGGATGCAATCCAGGAGCTATCGAGTGACACCATTGATCGAAGAGGTGTGGATTAGCCTCCAAACAATAGTTATGCGAGGTAGGAGCACCCTCACCTACTCTATCTCAAAGTCCCCAAATGAAAATTGCATCCTTGGAGAGGGGCTTAGCTCAAACCCGTTCAACTATATGCCCACCCAATTAGAAATGCCTAGGAGGAATGGCCTCTTAACCACCTTTTTTCCTCTTTTGACCACAAATAGATAGTCCTCTTCTATGCACATTTTAAGACATATTTGACACATGACACTTGTTATGAAGCACCTACAGAAGATTTATAAGCTTCATTTACAAACTAATAGGACCAATGTTCACTAGTATAACCCACACAATGTATGAAATCCTTGCAAAGATGTTCAAGTTATTCCTGTAGCCACTTCTAGTGATTTAGTTCTTGACACACGTTCATCCAAGAATGCAAAATCCTTGGCAATATCTCCCCTTCTTAGGTGCATTTAAAATGGGCATAAGATAGTGTACAACCACAAAGTTTGTCCCATTGCACTTTAAAAAAACTATGATCATGTAAGTTGGTAATTTCTAGAAGTCATTCTCTTTGAGCTAGGCTTTAAGTAGCATTGGAGTTGCGGGATCTAATCCTTGTTATAGAGCCATGTCGTCATGGAGAGACCTTTCATGTCTCTTGATCGATTTACCATTAGCTCACTTAATTACCCATTTTGTTGTAAAGATTCGGTCATACTCCTTCTCACTAAAAGACTATTATGTCTCAACTTGATGACTAAACAAAGCAAGCATTACAAATGATACAATCATAGATGTGGAGGTGTTTTCCTTGCCTTGGAGTTTTTTCCAATCATTGAGAACCAAATTAAATTGGCACAAGCCAACCACTTTCTCAATGGACAAATATTTCAGACGTCTATCGAAAGTTATAACTTTTTGGCACATGCCTTAAGAGAAACATCCCAATGTCAAGGTTTCTATGTTTATATCAATATTGCAATGAGGAACTTATTCACTTTGGTCCAAGCTACTAAAGTAATCTCACATCTCTCTAGCTAGTAGAGCCTTCATATAGTTAATTAAGCCTTGCTAACCATAGTTCCTAACATGGTGATCCTCATTTCCTCACAACCAACAACTATGCCAACTAATGAAAAAACTCTTCTAACATTGATGAGATGGGATGATAAATACATAAGCTAGAGCAACATACCAAAACACAATTTTCCTTTTAAGCCACAGAGGCATTGGGATATTACACTCACAGATTCAAAGCAAGCCCTTACTAGCAAACTCATTGTATGATTCTTCACCCCAACACACATTGTTGGAAATAGCTTCTAGCAAGGGAATATAAAGCTATACTCATCAACTTGGCGGTGTTTGGGCACATGCAATCCATGGATATTCAAAGAGACCCTCCCACCTTATATCACTAGCCTTTTATGCAAATCTAGCATGGGTATAGCATCTATTTTGGAGTAGTTAATCTATTGCATTCACTTGTGAGATCCACACTTGCCAAGGTCTCTTTCTCATTAGTTATTGACATGGAGGGTATGGGATTCATTGACAAAGTTCCAACATGTTCTACCACTATAACACCGCCCATGGCATTGGTTGTTAGTTCTGTGAGATGCATCAACTATCAGTGTTGAAACACCTTCTCCCATGTCATTGGTTGTTAGTTCTATGAGATGCACTAGTTGTAGGTGTTGCAACAATTTCTCCCATGGGATTAATTGTCAATGTTGGAATGTCTCCTAAGATGAACGTATTAGTAATTGGAGGGATGCTACTCTATGATTGTTCTTTCCTTGAAGTGTCTCCCATGGACTCAATGTATCAACATCTCTTAATTATGTGTGTTGGTATTTCTTCACACACACTTCCTTGCTTTCTTGAAAGAGACCTTGAACTATTCACTACTATTGACATAAGAATGAATCGTGAATGTGAACGAGGGTCTCATCTAGATGTTGACTTCTTATAGTAACTTCTTCTTAATGGGTTGATTTGTCCTCATTTGCATACGTGTCACATTGTGTCACGATCTTATCTCTTGATTTTCATTGGGCTTTGTCATTGACCCATTGAACTTTGTAATCATTGCTTTCAACTTCCTCCAAGTATAAGCACTCCTTTTTTAATGTCACTATACAATTTAAGTGATGTCCCAAATTTTAGTGCAATCTACTACAACAACAATAGTGACATTTCATCCTATACACAACAAACTCTCTGCAAACATAGCCCATCCTATCGAAGCAAACTTGCCATATATGAAATAAAAAGTTGTCCACCATTCCTCTATCAATTGTTGTTCAGTTGGTTGTATTCATTGATAAGCTTATCATAATTGGGCTCATGGCATTCCACTTGCAAATTCCTCTTTGGAAGTGCGGGATGCTCCTATTCCCAAGAAAGAATCAACAAAGGTTCCAAAATCTGAACCCTTACACCTTCTACCATTCTTACATCATGAAACACTAAGTGATTGTGGCATACTTTCTTCAAAAGTGGTGTGCCTGGTGCTTTGGTGCATTGACATTCTGAAGTTCTTTCTAGCAACAATTCGATGATGTGCTTTGATGTTTGGGCAAGCTTTTTTTTGGGTAAAGGTTTTCAAAGTTTTCATGGTGTTTCAAAGTTTTTTTGGTGAGGTTTTCAAAGTTTTCATGGTGTTTGTTGCCACATGATGTGAGAAGCAAAGAATGGGATCACTAGCATTAAGCAAAACATTGAGTACAATCTAACTAATGAAAGGAATGATGAAATGCTTGATATGTACAAACAACAAGAGGTCAGTAAGGACATTGTGAGAGAGGTTTGTAGAGATTCGACAACCTAGCCAAGATTTTGAAAGATCTCAGGATGGATTTATGGAGAGAAGCTTATGGCTTAGTTCTCAAGGGCCGTGTTCTAAGTGGACATCTTTTAGATAGTAGTTTTCCTTTTTTGCATTCCTTATTATGGGAGTTCCCTCCCTTTATACTGTAGATGTCTTTTGGTTGTGGTTTCATGATGGCTAGGTTTTAAAAGTTTAAAATATATTCAATAGTGTCAAAAATAAGTTTAAATCATTGCAAAATAGTTGTTAGCTTCTCCAGTTCATCTATATCTCAGACTGTGAAATGGTATGGCCTAACCATTACACCTTTGTGGTGGTGAACACACATGTAGCTACCTTGCCACGGAAACTTTTAACGATTGAACACAAGCCTCAAGACTTCCTAAACGTTCTTTCATAGTCCCATTGTAGACTAGAATTGTATCAACAAAAATTGGAGATGAGATCTATGAGACCAAACAGAGGTTTTCCATGGCATTCTAACTAACCAAAGCAATGTCTAAGAACATTTTTCTTAAGTGTCATAAAAGTGGAGTGAGCTTTGGTCAAACCAAAAAGCATAAGTCAAAACCCATAATGACCATACAGAGTTCTAAATTTCAATCCTAACATAAGATACACTCATCATATACAAGACTTTTGGTAGCACAAGACATAACTAGGCACCAACCTATCTTCCATGCGGTGGCTTTTGTAAAATAGGTCATACCAGCACATTCAGCTCACTATACAAAATCCAAAATCTAATCATGGTCTCAATGCAAGGCAAAGCATGAACTTTTGTTGCAGACCATACAACATATGATGCATATATACAATCTTTTGGCTTGCAATTCACCCTTGACAAAGGATTTAGTGCACAAAATACGATTTCAAATATTCAGCCAACAAACCCAATGTAGATTAACCTATGTTCCAGGGGAGCTAAACCACGCAAGACAATAGGTACTAGCATGCTAAACCATTGTCACATGCACCCCTACACTTGGATGTAGTGACGCACTGGCCATCATGAAGTGCTCTTGTTGTACTTGTAGTAGATCTCAGTTAGGATGTTTTGTGGTATGCCATGGCCCCTTTGTGAGCCCCAGTATGCGGCAGATGAGTCAGGAACGAGCTACCTAGGTCTTCTCCCAGTGATAGGACAGTCGACCAGAGTCAGCAGTCCCTTGTACCCATAGGAGAACTGAGGCAGTGCCAGTAGAGGTTAGGTCATCTTAGGATAGATTGTCAGCAGAAAGTCAAAAGCAAAGCAGCTTGTACACGGTTAGAACGGAATCGAGACGGAGCGGGAATAGGAGGGAAGCACCAGCCAGGCAAGGGGCCATGAAGAGGCCAGTTGGCGAGCTCAGGACTTTGGTGATCCAGCAGGACTACCAGGAGTGCACCCCAGTGCATGGTAGTGTTGAGATCCGGACAGGACACATGACCTAGCGTAATGGACGGGAAAGGAAGTAAGGAGTACAGTTAGGATGAGGAGCAATATGAGCAGGAACTCTCGACAACTTCTCAAAGAACACAAAAATAGTTCTAGACACGCTTCTGCAAAGCACTCAGCAAATCGTAGCACACCTCATGGAAGAGAACAAAAGACTTCAAGAGCAAGTATCAAAATTTGTCACATAGATTAAAAGGCAACAGATCCAAGAAGTGGCTGAAAAGCCCAAAGAACCACAGGGAGGCTGTATTTTTAAAAACTGCTCTCGTTGATGCGCAAAGAGCGCCAGCATAACGTGGCACAAACGGAGTGGCAGTAGAAGCTAGAATGACATGCCATGTTGGCTCACAGCACCATCATATATGTTGGCTACTATATAGTATACATGCCGAATTTGTTGCCGCCACCACTCGCCACATCCCCCAGACCCCCACCATTCCATCCAACACCAACCTCTCGTTCATTTATCTCCGAATTTTATAAAGTACGATGGTGGTAAGTGTGATCACTCTACCATCTCACAGTTCATCCATCGGTTTGTCGCACACTTACCTTTGGTGCGCATCACGGACCCTCGGGATAAGGTTCACTTGGCGGCACCCACCTTACGGGGGAGGTGGTTGCTTGGTGGCAATATTGGTCCAAGCTTCACACCGATGAGGTAAGCCAGGTAATGGATTACGACTGGGACTCTTTTATTTCGGACCTCACATCTCGATTTCTGCCCCCACAGTATTTAACTAACGTGGAGGATGAGTTTGCTCGTCTTGCTCAGAATAGTTTTCCTCTTTGACATACAGTAATCGCGTCATTACAATGGCTCAGCAACTCGGGGTGTCAGAGATCAAAAAGCTCAAGCAGTTCATTCAGGGTCTTGACACGAATATCCGTTTCCTAGTTCACAACTTCGGACCTCGTACATTTGAAAGAGCTCTCACCCTCGCACAGAATTAGGAAATGATGTTGAGCGAAGGTAAGCCCAAGTCTACCACAGCTCCCAAACCCCAACCACCGTATAGCAGCAGTCTCTAGCCACAAGGGATCATGGAGCCCCGCAAAAAGACGGTAAAGACATAAAGAAAGACGCAGTTCGGTGTAAAGAAACCCCCCAAAGAGAAGATCAAGGAGACCATCACATGAGGATTTCTTCAACCCGATGAATAGAGGCAATACCAGGCCGAGAATCCGTGTTTTCTTTGCCATCAGATAGGCCATGGTAAGTGGGATTGCCCGAAGTAGCTAGTGGACTTTCTCCACATCAATGTCATGTTGCTCAACTGTAGCTGAAAATATGAGTATGTCGTCTAGAAATATGAACACACACTCTCCAATCAACTCCCGAGAAATACGCATCATCATGCGGTTAAATGTAGCTGGGGCATTCGTCAAACCAAATGGCATGACCACAAATTCATAGTGGGTCTGTTCTATACGGAAGGCTATCTTGGAGATGTCCCCCTCTACAATCCGTTCTACCTGGTGGTACCCACTCTTTAAATCCAGTTTGGAGAACACCTTTTCTCCATTTAGCCTCTCAAGAATATAGTCAATTTGAGGCATCGAGAATCTGCTCTTGATGATAGTCAGCTTGTTGAGTGCATGATAATCGACACACAACCAGGAAGACCCATCTTTCTCTTGACAAACAAGATCGGTGCTGCAAATGGCGACACGCTAGGGCGGATGAAGCCAGGTTGCAACAATTCTTGGAGTTGGCGGTCCAACTCCGATTCCATTGCCTTAGAAAGGCGATACGGAAACTTGCTCGGGGGTTCCGAGCCTGGGAGGAGGTCAATCTTGTGATCCTCCGCCGGTCTGGACAAGGGGAGTTGGGGAGGGAGGCTGTCCCGAAGAAAAATCTTTTGGAATTTTTCATGGAGAACCGAGTACTTCTCGGAAGCACTGGCCACCGTCTGGGCTGTTTGGATGTAAATCATCGCACACTGTGCGCCTTTCCTGACTGCTCGCTTAGCCTACAAGTGGCTTATGAGCGGAAAGTTTGGAATACCGGGCTCATACTTAATGGTCACTGGGGTGTTTGACACATTCCGATTGATTTGGAACGTGTGCTTGTCCCACTTGACATCAGGGAGAAACTTGTGAAACCACTGGATACCCAGAATTATGTCTGCTCCTACAAGAGGGGCAACCATAAAGTCACGCATAAACTCTATGCCCTGAATCACTAACTTAGCACCTAGAGCTTCATACTTGACGCTCGTTGTCATACCTGTGCTAAAACCCTCCACTTGTTTGTCCACCGGCGTCAGCTCGAAACGGGCACGCCTAGCGGCCTGTTCCGTGACCACATCCTCCGTGCTGTCGTGCTGTCAAACAAGACAATGACTCTCTGGCCACCTATGTAGCCAAAGGACTTGAGCAATTCGTTGCGCTCATACTCCTGGTCATGGGCGCCCTTCTGCTTATCTTCGAGCTCTCGGCTAATAATTGCTCCAACTGAAGCACCGGGGGTTGAAGAACTAGGGGTAGCCGCTGGGGTCTGTGTGGGAGCTGAGCTCACCACGGAAGCTGTGGAGGCAGCGGCGGCCCTTGGAGGCTTCTTCAGACAACCCCGAGAAGTATGTCCTTTTGTATGACAAAAGAAACATCTACCCTCCTTCTTGTAATGAGAAAGCTCCTCAGCACTCAACTTGCCACCTGTCTTGCCTGCCTCCGCTTTCTGGTCTAGAGTAAGCTTAGACGCATTGTTCGAGTTCTTGGAGCTAGAGGCTCTCGGGCTCTGTCCTGGGGAAGACCCCGTCTAGTTCTGGCTTTTGCCCCCCGAGGTGTTAGCCCTGGGAGAAGCCGGTTGGGAAGTCTTGGGCTTGCCACCATTGTGTTTCATTTCTGCACTCTGCACAAGCGAGAGTGCATCCTCAAAGGTGGCTGGCCTAAACATACGCACCTCCCATTGGATTTGCGTGTCCATGCCATACAAAAACTGCCCTTTCTTGTCCATTTCAGATAAGCCTAATTGCAGACACAAGGTTGAAATTTTATTGGCAAACTGAAGGACTGGTTGCGCGTTCTGACGCGCTCCCCTGAACTCGTCTTCGAGTCGCTCAAGGTAGTGGGGCGGTAGAAACCGCTGCTTAAGGTCGCGGACGAACTCGTCCCACATAAGCTGCCATACCTGCTCTGGTGTGGGCATAAGCCCATTGAGTCCACCAAGGAATGGCCTCACCTTCCAAGTACCAACTAGCTAAGATCACTTTGTCAGTATCTGTTTTCCTAATTGCGGCAAAGTAAGCTTCAAAATGATGTAACCATGAATAAAGAGTTGTGGGGTCGAGTTTACCATTATACTTACTAAAATTTATTTTCTCGGGAAAATGATTCGAGGACGCCACCGGTGTCAATCTGGCATCCAAAGCTCTGAGGTAACGCTCGTGTTCCACACATCGCATGGCGTCATCTTCTTGTTGTCGAATCTCCAATGCACGCATCTGCAACTCAAGCAAGGAGCTTGGGTGCGGCTGTGACCCCGCGAGAGGGTGCGGCTGTGACCCCGCGAGAGGGTCCCTGTGTGACGAGGATCTGGTATCTAGGATACGGAAGGAGAGGGAGGAGGAGATGGAAAATGCGACGCTGGAGAGCGAGAACGCTCCTCCAGAGCTAAGATCCGCGCCTTCTGCTCATCCAACTTGGCCGTCTGGTCTGCACGATTGCTCGCATCATCTATTGGAACATGTCTGTGACACTCCAGCCGGGTGCCCTAGCTGGGCTGCCTGGTGCACTCTGGTCCCATGGTTCTGGTTCTCTCTCGTCGCCAAAGCTCGCCATAGCGAGAAAATGCAATTCCTTTTCGGAACGCAATCTGACCATCCACTATCTGTGTGGGAGACTTCCGGAGGCTTTCGGAGACTATAAACCAACCGTCCTTCGAGGGACAGGAGTCACTCCGAAAGGGGTAGTCCACCAAACCAACCGTCCTTCGAGGGACAGGAGTCACTCCGAAAGGGGTAGTCCACCAAACCAACCACACAAGCGAGAAAAATTTTCTGGTTTTCTTTGCTGAATCTTTACTTTGAAGTAGGCTCTGATACCACTGTAATATGCGGAATGCTTCAGAGAAGGATCGGTACTTCAAAACTCAGAAATCAACACTCTTTTCGTGACGGAATTAACGCACAAACTGAAAGGAGATGTGCAGAAAATAGAGAGAGAAGGGGGAGATGGAGAGGACACAGTATTGGGTCCCAATTACCCTCTGTAGGGCCCCCACCACACGGATGGTGTATTTGCTTTATTAGAATGATGTAAATCTGAAAACAAATACAAAAAACTCGACCTTTTCTTGGCTAGAAAATCCTGCCCTTGACCTTCAGAAGTCCACCCCTTTGCTTGGCAATCTCCTTGGCTTGACTGGCCCTTGATTGGCTTGAGCACTTGGTGAAAACTGAGATGAGTGATGGGATTATGGCCTCCACTATTTATACTCCTCCTCACGAGCAGTCGGGCAGCTGAAAAACAGGCTATTGTCCCACGACTGGTGAAATTCAGCAATAAATGCTGAATTAAATCCCAAAAAATACTGCCTTTTTTCCCTAGCAGGCTGAAAGTGATGCGCCTGCTCTTCTGATTGACTGGACACAACTTTTGTCCACAATCCCAGGGCAGGGCACCCTGTATGGGCTGCCCCATACATGCCCTAGAGCCATATAAAGGCTGTAATCTCCTGGAGATTGCCTTATCTGTGCCCTAGGGCTGTCCTACAGCCCCTCCATGGCTGGTGGGTTCAGCCTGGGCCTTCCTGGCCCTCATGGGGGTGGTTCTACACCATTCCCATGCCCACACTCAGATCCGGGGTAGCCCTATGGGCTGGCCCCTTGTCTTAAACATAATCTACTCAATGATCTGGCATTCGGTACCATATCAGATACACAGAACTACTGACATCATTCTAGAGGGAGACTCATAGTGCAGACTGGCACTGTTTCATGTGCAGGACAGTGCACACCTGACCTTAGACTCCTGTGCAGGACAATGCACACCTGACCTCGGACGACTGAGATGGATCCCTGGCTGACTCGTCCCGGACTGGGCTCACATGGGACCAGTTCACCATCCCAAGTCCTACACCTTCTATACAAAAATGTCTACGTGGCATCCAGGTGTGGGATGCACGTGACATTGCATGCCACTATGGAATCATTTGCTAATGGCACGAGTATGCCTGCCCATCCTGACTCCCCATCATTTGATAACAAGTGTAGTTTAAGGATGCATTAGCAGTGGTACTACAAGGGATGACATGGTAATACACACTGTCAAGGAAAGCGCCTATCATCCCTTGTAGTACCATGCAGGTGGGCATGCAGGTGGCCAAGGAAAGAGACCATCCTTGTAAGGATATGAAAGACAAGATCTCTGTCCACAAGTTCAAAGGGAACACTGCACCCAAAACAAACTTGAGGTGAAACCAAAAGATTACTTCTATCTTAAGGTTGATGAGAATAAAATTTTCCACATTGGTCTGCATTTGCAGGATTATTCCCACAGCTATTACGTTAGGCCAGTTCAAGAATTTGATGGTCACACCATTGTCTTCCCACTGATATACTGGAACAATACCTAGCTGATTTTTATGTCCACAATCACATGGTTAGAAAGTACATGCAGCAAATTTTTTGACTTTCATTGTCCACGCAAGTATCTGAAAAAGGAAAGTTACATTACATTCAATCACACAAAAGAACGTCATCTCAGACAATTAAGAAAGATGCCACACTTGCTGAGGTATTGAGCCAAAATTTGCCAAAATTTGCCAATCGTTTCAATCCTAGCATGGGCAGTACTCATGGGTACACAGAAGAAATCGATCAAAAACCTAAACCAGCTGGCTGACTGAAATGGTAAGTGGAATTGATTACAGCAAATTAGTTGCCATAGATCTCAAGAAGCCCCACCCTTTATTTGCCTTGCAATTACTACTAGCAATATCCCAGCTGATAAGGATGTTGATATGCAACAAATGCTTTAAGATTTATCTCAGTATTTGCTGGTATGCCTCATCAGCTTAAAGAGATGTTCACCATGCCTTGTTAGTAGGCAGTCAGCCAATTAATAAAACTGAATATGGACTCTCTAAGGTAGAGCAGGAAGAAGTAGCACAACACATGAAGTAATTGTTTGAGAGGAACTTCACCATCTACTTCACCTATGCTACTGGTTTTTTTTTTAATGCAGTTCTTTTCTACATGTGCATTGACTGTTGGGATCTCAATAAGGCCCACAATAAAGAACATGTTCCCCATCCCAAAAATGATGATCTGTTGGATGAGCTTAAAGGGGCTCATTTTTAAAGTAAGATAAGAACCTAGGATGGCATCAAACACATCATCCAAACTTTTGGCTTTGTTAATATTCCACATAGAAAAGAAGATGTTGATCACAAAGTTTGACTTGCCTACTTTCATTCCAAACATCAGTATGTTATTGCTATCACATCAAATCACAAAATTCAAACTTACATGAGCGTTCTCCAGTATGTGATCTTTAACTTCAATAACATGGGAACATGGAAACTTTCAACGTCTCTTTACAAAAAGGTAAACTGCTGAGTCCTAGTTCAAGCCTATTCTCAAGTTTTTAAATATCTCTTTTATTAGTGTAAGTACTTCATTTTGCAGCCAAAAAAAAAACTCTCAACATATCTACACTGGAATGTCCTTCCCAAAAACTCTCTTCCATTCATAAGCTACCATTCTCTTCCTCATGTCATATGCCCGTGTGACATCATCCACGGTCCATGACCCAACCCTATCTCCTATAACTATCCTTAACAAACCCTCATAGAATAGTCTCGCTCCCATAGTCCACCCTACACCCTCTTCTTTGAAACTGGGTAAGAGGTACTCTTGATTGCTTCTATGCAAAGAAGCAACAAGGTACTTCCCATTTGGATACGATTGAAAGTAGCTGTTTCTTTTTAACCTCTCTGTAGTAGTCTCAAGCCTCAATTGTAAGTACTCTTTGGTGAAACTACTTTTCTGAAATTGTTCATCTCCTACTACTCTCTTCCATCTTTCTTTCTCCTCACTATCAAAAGATTCCGAAGTAATATTACAAGCATTTATCTCAATATACCCATAGACGTCAAGGATAGCATAGGTCCACGTATTCCTACTCCAAACCTGAAGATAAATCGGAGCAACCCTACCCTTTTTGAAGTTTTTGTGTGCAGCCCTCACTGCATATTCTGCAGCCTAAAACATGGCATCATCATCATCTGGGTTCCACTTCACCTCTATGACCAACACACTACACCAATCCATATCATCATCAACATCTCTATTTCTCTTTCTTAAAACATGATCATTTTTACGAACACCTTGATATCCGATCTTCCTGTCCCAGCCCTGCCTTTTGGAGCTTCATCATTCTGCTCATGCGTTATATCAAGGCTTTCATTAGGTGAGGTTGACGTTCTGTTTCCATCCTCTACAGTCTTATCCTCTCCGATATTAACCTGTACATCTGACACATCATTGCCAATAGTTGGATCATAAGAGGGTCGTGTAAGGCACCGAAGACCCATCAAGAAACTTGCATGGAATATCCGACCATTGGATTCTGTTTTTGGCTTTTTGAAAGTTCTGAAAAACAAAACGTAACATGAATATTATGCCAACCATTCACTAGCGAATTTCCAAAGCAAATAGCTCTTTATTAGAAGGCTTTTTGATCATCCTAAAAAAGTAAAATGAAGCTTGAAAGTATAATTCCATGATGCAAATGAAAGTGATCCATGCCATTAACCCGTAGCATTCTTGTGCATGCATCATCCTCTTCCCAACTGTAGCATACAATGCATCTTCATTCATCTTGGGATTCTCTATTTTGTCAAATAGGGGGAGATAGTTCCGGAGAAAAACAAAAGGATTTTTCATCTTGAACGTATTTTCATCAATTGCATTTGGAGCAATAGTGAATGGATTAATCTTTTGTTCATCAGAGATTGGAGCCAGCTTCAATGTATTCTTCTTTTCATCCGGAGCATCCTTAGAATTCCTAGGGAAGTCACCTGGTGCGGCACTTGCACCTGGCGCGTCACCTGTACCAGGTGCATCACTTGCACCAGGAGCAAAAGGTAGGCCCACCCTCTCTTCGTTTTGCAGTTAGGCATGTTCAAATCAAGGCGGGCTTCTCTCCACAACAGTGCCTCTTGTGCACAACCGTGTGCCTCCTAATCCACACCTGTGCACAAACAAGGAAGATCAGCTGAATAGCCCTAGCACTATGTTTATTACACTTGAATGTATTCTAAAACATCATCCTGACACAACCGTAGGCATGCGAGATGTAAGGAATACCACTGGGTCTATTCAATTAGAAATTATTCCGCACGAAGAGAGAATGTGGTTGGCAAACCACATAAAGTGTGCATCACAATGAAGAAATCGATGCAAAACAAGAATCTGAGTTCAAAGACACCCGAACGAGATCAAAATATGAGTTCAAGACACTAAGGATCTGCTAGTTCATTGTGCGAATACTTGCCTCACTCTGAAGCAGTATAAGACAAGAGTGCACAAGTGCCCGAAAGCACTGCCTCTTAGTATTGGATGCAAGAGAAAGTTAAAAAGCAATTTTAGCTTAATTTGCAAGATGACTAGCAACTCAATTAAATTTTAAGTAAATTACAACCACATCACTCAATTAAATTTTCAAAAAAAATACATGTGGAAATTCACAAAGGACCTAATTGTGCTAATAACAAGATGCTGGAACTGTTGTTTGTTAGGGTGCAAAATTGGCCGCCTACCGTAAGATAAGGACGTAGCGTGTTAAACCTAGAAAAGCTGAAGATACAAAATCCTCAGATCCGAAATAGACAAAGAAAGGCTGCTATTTTCCTTACATTGCAGGGAAACACTCAGCTCAAAATTTGAAGGCTGTAGCTCGATAGATGTAAAACAATCGACCTGTGAGTTGTCTAAAATAAGACAAACTCCAATTCAAGAAAAAAAAAACTGAAGTGAATTTATATAAAATGATGATGATGTCATAATTTGAAAGTTGAACTTTAAAATGATGCAGGCACTTGGGTTAAATAACCCTTCTAACATTGCCCATTGCCAATAAAGAAAATCAGCAAACAATTATATCTCTAAGGGTGTGCTTGAGTGTGACCAGGAAAGCTGATGACTACGAAGAAAGAATTCCGAAATGGTAAGATTCAATAAGCACATGGATATGCGCTTAGCTTTTGGCCTTTGAGAAACTCTTAGAAGAGATCTAGCCCTGCATGTGTAACACCAAGTGGAAGCTAAAGTATCTAGGGCTAGGGCCTTATCAAGTTACTAGGGGATAGTGCACATCAAGACCTTCGATATGGTGTCGAGAAGGTAGGCTATATAAATGGCAGTAAACTCAAGCGGTATTACATAATATCACTTACCGAGGATAGTTTAAGAGCCCTACATAGCTAAAAAGAAAAAGAAAAGGAGCTTAAACAAAATTTTAAATCACGACAAGGGACCAACGTAGTGACTAACATGGCCAAACTCATGGATCCAGGAGGAAAAAAAGACCAAGGCATTTCCCCTTCTAGAACTATGGTAGGATTGTAGGTATAGGGATAGAAGGTGCAAACACAAGCATTGATCAATACGGGAGCAAGCTACAACCTGCGTCCATCGAGGTATTTTGCAAATACTTCCACTAGGTATCCCTTATCCCTACCCCTTTGACAATGATTTTAATCAATAGACAAAATGCTAGCATGGTAGGTTCAATTGATATACCTACATTGGTTCATAACCACTTATTGCCATGCAAGTTTTTGTGACTCTCATAGGTACAATACAGCCTAGGAAGGCCATGGGTCATGCCCACCTCTTTCAAAGTCAATTGGTTAGAGAGGACGGCCACCATGTGCTTCCCCAATGGACCATCTACATTGCACCTATGTGGAGAGGTCACCAAGGGTATGGAGGTACCCAAGCCTAAAAGAATGAGTTTCGGTTCCACCCTCTATACCCAAAGCCCCCATCATCCCGAAAGCTAAGGTAACCCCACCACCTCCCTAGAGCATCACACAATAATGGGTCCACAAGGACTTCTTGCCATCGACAAGTAATAAAGGGAAAGAAGTTTGGCTTTGGGTACCCATGAAACCTTGCCATCAACCACCTCCCCCATGGGCTAATTGATGCAACGAATGCAACACGAGAGGGGACCATACAAAACCTCTCATCCTTAGGGTCCAAGGGTTTTATGATGGCAATTCGTATATTTGGGTCCCGAAGCAATGCCATGGCAACAAAATGGTCACAAAGACTACAAGCCATTAGGGGAAGGTTGAGGTATATGGGGGCCCTTTAAGCTGCCATATTATGTTTTTAAGTACTTTTGCTTAAGGACTCTAAGCATACTTTGACTAGGCCTGACAAGGGGATCTTTATGCAATCATTATTTGAATTTCTATTTTTTCAAATATATATTTGCTTGAGCTAAAATGGGGGTAACTTTTTGGTTTCCCCAAATTCAAAATGGCTGAAAAGCCTTCCCTCCTCTCTTCCCTCCACGTTTAGGTCCCCCCCCCACTTTCTCTCTCTATATTCTCTCTCTAAGACGCCCTCGTTTCTCTACCACTCTCTTTCTCTTCCCCTTTCTCACATTTGGGTGTGCCATGGCTCTGCATCTCTGATTAGTAAGCTTCCATAACCTCTGCACTTCCAAATGCAGATATCTCACACTCTCTCATCCTCCATGCCTCATCTTTTTATCATTTTCTGCTCTCTCTCTCTCTCTCTCTCTCTCTCTCTCTCTCTCTCTCTCTCTCTCTCTCTCTCATGTCTTTCCCCCATTGAAGTGCAGAAAATCCCTCTGTCAACCTCCATAGCTTCAGAGCTTACCATTTTCCATTCTTGCATTGTTTACCATACATATCCCCTACTTCTGTCTGCAATCTACATCTCTCTCTCTCTCTCTCTACTGCATTATGCTGCAAAACCTCAATCTACCATTTTCTATGCCTCTAGCCATCTTCCTTGTCCTTGCTCCTATTACCTAATCAGAAGATCTATGACCTTCTAATATTTTTTATAGCAAAACTTCATTGCACTCTCCTCAGAATACGCTATCCTCACTCTTGCATTGTGTTCTACAAGAAGCTCTTTTCAGCATTGCCTAACCCTAAAGAAAATGCCACTTGAAGATATATCTAACAGAGCACCAAAGTTCAGGTTACATGTAGATTTGGCTGCTGAGTATGCTACAATCCGCAGCACAAAATCAAGTGGTGTGACCGATGTGCCATTGGGTACTCTTCGATCACAAGGGCGAAAATGTATTGACCTCTGGACGAATGGATTCATATACCCTATTGACCTGCTCACCAATGCTCCACCTCATTTTGTTAATATCACTACATTTCTTAGTTATGTAGGTGATGGAGCGAATGGTCTATTTGGCTATTGTAGGAGGCTTTCTTTTGTTACAGCTCAGGAATCGCATTCAAGACTGCATTTCCGAGGCTTATGGCTTGAGTTGCAGAAGCAACACAAGAAGGACATTGATAGGCTTGAAGAAGTGGTGAACAACTTGAAAACTCAGAATCAGGAGCTCCAGAAGAACAACTTTTTGCTTAAGCAGGCCTTTGATATTGAACGGGACAAGGTGAATGCAGCCAAACAGGATGCACGAAACAAGCAACGACACCTTGCAAGCCTGAAGAAGCTTCCAGTAGGCTTTCGACAACGGAAAAGAAAGCGTCAGTCCCTAGAAACCTTGGCAACCCTAAGTGGAGCAAGAAAACGACGTGTACGAGCAACAAGGTAACTTCTATTCTTGCCATTGTTTTGCAGGCCTTTCTGTTTTGTGAAACATATTGATGTTATTTTGTATTTATGTTCCATGTAGAGATATTGCTGGGGATATGATGGGATATGAAGGTGGTGCTGAGGAATGTAGAGCAGGCATATTGAAACATGTTGTTAAGTTATCAGACATATATAAGCTGCTAGAAGATCCCACATGCAAAATATCTAAGCAAATCCGAAACAGAATTTCTGGAGAGCTGCAAAATATGGTAAGCCCCATACAGATTATGGATGCATGTGATAGTGCTGGTGTCAGTAGGAAGGGATATGAAGCCATCTACAGGGTGTTTACACTAGGTCATCGTGCTAAAGGTTTTCTTCGACCCATGCTACCAACTCCATACAGTGTAACCATGGCAAGAAAAAGTGCAAACTCAGAAATTGCGACCATGTTAGGTGGATACCGTCATGTGGAGGATGCTCTGCTTGTATGTACTACAAAGGTATTTGAATACAACAAGTACAACAATGTCTTTATTGATTTAAGGACCCTTCAAAGAGCTATGATTTCTTATTATGGTCTAAGCATTGAGGAGTGCCAAGGTCAGGCTGTGTTTGTGTTAAAGCTTGATGAGTGTCAAATTATAAAAGGACCAAAATTAGAAAGAGTCAGCCTAACACTTATGAACAGGGCTATCAAAGGAAATCTGGAACAGGATGATAAATCTTCTTGACTGTAGTGCACAAGCCTCAAATTCTAACAAGGGAAGTCAATCTCAGGGAAAAGATTACTATGGAGTGCAATCATAAAAGAATATATGGTGGTTGGCAGCATTTGAGCTTCCATAGGAGACGAATGATACATTGCGATGGTACCTTACCCGAACAGGCATCCCAAATGTCATATCATTGCAATCAAAAGGAGAAACTTTGCATGTGGAAGATGTAGGAACATTTACAGTTGAGTGGCACATGGCAGGTGATTTAAAGACATTGAAGTGTATGCTGGGATGCAAGCTAGGAGCAAATACTTTTTTTCCATGTATTTATTGCTGCCATTCAAAATCAGAGTATATTGATCGCGGCAAAGCTTCAGGCAAGGTTGCAGCCACCAAGACGACCAAATCTCATGCAAAGGGCAAGAAAAATGTACAACCAACTTCAATGAGTGCAACGCAAAACAAAGATCCAAAGAAACCTATACAGTGGGTTAATGGCATCATGAATTGTAATACCAATTTTCCGCCTAATCGTGATCAAGAAGATATCTCATGGAGCCCTATATTAGAGATTCCACTTTCCCATGTTCATATTTGCACGCTTCATGCTAGGTTACGCATAATGGACACATTACTGAAGTTACATATCAATTATGCATGGAATATGGAGCCTGAACATCTTTGCAACGAATGCATCAGTAAGCTGGAAGATGTCCTTTCAAGTGTGGGGCTTCATGGTGGTGCTGTAAAGTTAACTAAGGATACTAAAAAGTCAGGACCGGGTCAGGATAATCCAAACAAAATATGCATGGGTGGGTCCAAAGCAAGACACCTTCTCTCAAATTACGAGGGGTACAATAGTCACACAAAATATGAATTATGGAAGGCCATTTGTGAATGCACCACTTATCGTGGGAATAATGCAGAGCTTGGTCTCAAGCGGGCAAGGCTGTGGGAGTCACTTGACAAAATGATTCAATTGCTAGAAAAGGCTCCACTAGTTGTTGCTGAGGAGAGTGCAAACTTAAAGACTGCAATACATACATTTACTCAGCAAATGGTTGATGCATGGGGAGAAACACATATCACCCACTATATGGTATTTACCTTTCTATCTATTTACTGATATTAATCGCCAAATAGTAAAATTCTGATATGATCTTTGTTGCAGCACATTATATTTGCCCATGCACAGTTTTTTCTCGACGAATATGGTCCAATGGCAATTTGGAGCACCCAAGGAATGGAGCGCTCTCATTATCAAGCTAAGGCAGCATACTTTAAGAACACACGACATGGTGGAGGTGACCGTAAGGAAAAAAGTAATGCCTTGCATGATGTTTAATTGGTTTTATCGCAGTTTGGGAGGTCGACGCCGACAGAAACCAAAAGGGCAGGTGTCATTACTACGAAGGGTTGTAAAAAATGCCAATCTGCAACGAGCAATTGCATGGCGAGCATCAAGTGCCGTGCATGGGATGCGTGAGTGGTTTGCTGCGCGGAGGCGTATGGGTCGAAAATGGGTTCCATATTAAAAAATTGTAGCCTTTTTTAAGTTAAAGCTTTTTATTAATGTCGAGATTTTTTTTATTAATAAGTTTTTTTTCAAAAACTATATAAACCTGTAAAAGTGAGTTTTAAAATTACACTTTCATGTTCATTCACTCGTGTAAGTCAATGGATGGCTAGAACTAAGCACACTGCACGCAAAACTGAGAACCCAAACATACCGTCTGGTGCACACAACTTAATACACGCAGTAGCCGCGGCACAGGCATTTCAACAAGTGCAAAAACGTATCAAAAAGAAGCATACAAGCATGGACAGAGAGGTAGAGACCCGACAGGAAGATGTACAGCCGGATGTGTTCTCAGGACTGGACAATATTGAGGATGTCTCCAAGCAGCCTGGAGACACCGGCTCATTTAGAGCCACGCGTACACCATTCTCCCGGCCTCTCTCAGAGGCTGAGCAGCAGGAGCGTGTGCTGGAAGAGCAACAACACCAGATTGATGAGGAGGAGCATAGAAGAAGAGAGCAACATCAAGCCCTATTCCCTCAGCAGCTAGAAGAGGAGCTAAGGGTCGCATTTGAGGAAGACCAGGAAGCACTTTTGTGTATTGAGCAAGAGCAGTATCAACAGGCTGCTGACTTCTATGAAGCAGAGGAAATAAGCCATCGTGAAGAGCAGGATAGGCTCTTAGCACAAACACTACATGAGGAACTTGAGAGGCGTCAGCCCCCGTCTCCACCTAAAAAACAAAGAATAAAGATTCGTGTCAAGAGAAAGAAGGAACGTGCAAACAGGCAGCAAGAGGTGGAGATGGAAGAGGAGGATCGACGACAAGTAGAGGAGCAAAGGGAGAGGGAAAGACTAGAGCAGGAGGAGCAAAGGGAGAGGGAAAAACTGGAGCAGGAGGTGCAAAGGGAGAGGGAAAGACGGGAACAAAGAATTCAAGAAGCACGCAGATTAAAACAAGAACAAGAAAAGAAGAAGGCAGAAGCAAGTAAGAGAAGACTAAATCTAGATCCAGCCGAGCAAGAAAGGCGAAAAAAATTTAGAAATGATAGACAACCATGGGAAGAGAGGTCGCATCCACCACCACCCCCTGTAGCCAACAAGAAGAGAAGATGGAAACCAGGGACCGTGGCTCTGCGAGAAATCAGAAAGTACCAAAAGAGCACAGACCCCATCATGGCGAAGGCCCCTTTTGCAAGAGTTGTAAAAGAAGTCATCGACAAGTACAGTGAGACAGGGTCACTCGGGTACAGAGTACGGCACTGGAGGCCCTCCAAGAGGCGTCAGAAACAATTTTGGTCTCTCTGTTTCAAGATTCGGTGCTGTGCCATGCTCACGCCAAAAGGGTGACCCTAAAGCCTGTTGACATGGCACTTGCACTACGTTTACGTCAGGATAAAGCGCTCCATAAGGAAGGCTTTATAGGATAGGATTAAGCTTTTAGGCGGCGGCCTTTGTGCCTTTTGTAATCTCGACATTGTAATACATTTTTTTGAATCTATAAGATATTGTCAATGACTCGTTAACCAACGTATTCATTTGTTTCAACTGTGTTATAAAAGCAGACATTTCATTTCTTGTACTGTTGTTTGAATGGGTAAAACTGTTGATCATGTATTAAGAGCCTTAGTTAAACAGGAACAAAATTTATATTATTGATAAGGTGATTGTGAAACATTATCTTGTTATACGTATTGTTGTTGGCATTGAACAAAGGATCCTTACATAGTGCAGAAACAAAATTATATTGAATTTATTTTCGGTCCGAAAAAAAGGCTTAAAGCTCAATAAGGCCTTAGAAAAGCTCAGGGACAAAAAAAAAAGTTATTTGGGGCTCAAAATCACCTGGTGAAGTCTGGCATTAGACAGAACATTTTTTAAAAAAGCAACAGTTTTCTTTTTTTTTTATGTTTCTAGGCAGAGTAATCATCAAAATAAAGTACACACAATGCACTTATGTGTGAAAAAATGATCAAAAAAGGGCTGTGCGCTACGGCGCGAATTTAAGCCTGGCCTGCAATTTGAAAGACTGAAATTCGTGCCGTAGCGCACAGCCCTTTTTTTTTTAATTTTTGGACTCTTTCCAGCATTATGTGCACTTTTTTGATGAAAAATATGCTTACAAATATCAAAAAACATAAAAAATTCTGATTTTTTAAAAATTGTTCAGATTTTGTACTGCCAGATTTCAGCTGGATGTTAAGTGACATTCAAAGAACAAATATTTGATCATTATCAATGAAATTTCCTACACATTCACATGCTTGCCAAAAGTTTAGAGGGCACAGTGCTGACACAACAAATAAACAAGAGAAATGGTTCAGACTTCTTAGAAACATTACAATTAAAAAAGTATACATTTTGTATTGATTTCGTAGAAAGAAAATTACAAGTTCCTGAGAAGATTTCTGAGAGCTTCTTTAGCTTCGTCACTCTGTGTGGCTTTCTCACCTAGGCTATTAGCTATAATAATAGGATTGGTTACACCTTTGGAGATTGAAGTGGCACAATGGCTTAGCATGTGGCCGGTGTAGTTGCCTGCAAATGTATACATAGCTGCCTCCCTGCTAATAAGTATACATTTGTTTGCATTATTTGCTAGCCCATCTTCGGTGAGAACCCCACTTAGAGCTTTACACTTGATGAGCTCTGCTTGTGCCTCCTCAGAGTACTCTAAATGGATTACTCGAATAAATGATGGAGAGAGGCTAGGAAGGTAATGAATCAGGGAGGTGTCTCGTCCATCGGATTGCACACGAACTCCACCTCCACGTGCAGCAAACTTGTCAAAAATATAAGCTTTCTACAAGAGAAAAAAATCAGGTGTTAGTAATAACTCACTTATAAATATGAAGGCACAACTTTGATTTAACCCCACCTCAATGTCATCATCACATTGGCTAATGCGTGGGTTGCATATGTCTATACTGCTTCCACACTGCTCAACTGATGTATCTACATGCAAGCGCTTATGTGGTTGAAATGCTTCTTGAGGGACACTTTCATATGTCTATACTGCTTCCACGCTGCTCAACTGATGTATCTACATGCAAGCGCTTATGTGGTTGAAATGCTTCTTGAGGGACACTTTCATACTCTGCTGCTACATTTTCTATAGCAACAAGAGCATTGGAAACAGTTTCCTCAATTGTACGTTCTGTATCATAACCTTGGAATGCTAGCGCTTTGGTAAGATCATGGTCATCAAAATCAATCTGTACACCTGCAGTCTGTTGCTCAAGTGTGTCTTCTTTGTAGAAACCAAACCCAATTGCTAATATGCTTAAGGCCTCATCCTCCCTTAACCCCAAGGATTTACAAATGTCATCAAGGAAAAGAAATTCCTTGTTATCCATGATGATGGGATTCAAAGTGATTACATCCAACTCAGGGATCTCTTCCACAATTTCATCCCCTTCGAGGTCACGATGAGGCTCTTCATCCTCAGTTGACCCTTGTTGGAGAAGCACCAAGGCCATGGACGCTTCAGCTTCTTATGAGAAAACCTCTTCCACCTCGCCTTTGGATTCCTTCACAAGAGCTACTTCTTTACTCACTGCCTTTCCCTTCTTTTTTTCTGTATCCCTGGCTTCTTGCAGAAACAGTGCTAACGTCATATCCCATGAAAGGAAGGTGGTGCCTACATTACCAGCCTGCAATTCATAAACGGTGTCATCATCTTCGACCCTATAATTGCTAGATGTAAGCCCTTTCAAAAATCGGTTGAGCCTGAATCGGAACGACTTGTCACCATGGTATAGATGCCTGATTAAGGCCACTGGAACCCATTTAGTGGTGGATTCAGGCAATTGCACGACATATTGTGCCACTACATCATTCATGTACTGGACCTGCTCTTGAAAAGCCTCTGCATGAAGGTCTATAGTTTTTTGCATATCGATCACCCCCTCAAAAATGGCGATGTTCTCACCTGCACCTGCTGAGAGCCCAATTTTCTCAAGTTTTGCGCGTAGCGAGTTAGAGCTTGAAGCCATGGCGGGATATTGAAGGGAAATAGAAACTGCAAGATCTTAAGAATGAAATGAGCTTTATAGAGCAAAACCTATTCTTATAAAGCATTCCACTATAACGTTTAATAAATTTATAGAACATACTTAAAAATTTTAAAATTAACAAAATTAAAATCCAAATTGCAGTGAAATACAGAGGACATTGGGACTATGGTGCAATCAATAATTTTGTATTCAAAAGTACACCGCTACAAATTATCGCCCAAAATCACTCAAAATGTTACCTAAGTCTACAACTTAACAGTCTTTCAAGCTAAGGACCCTAGGGGGCTCCAATGACACACAGAGTGTATGTTTCTCTGACCTTTGACGCATGGGTCGATTAGAAACAACAAACTTGAATTGGTTCCTTACATTAAAGGACATGACAATACGATCTCTCAACTGAGAAAAATTCCAATCATCATTAACTACCACTGTATGCTCCTCTCCTGGGTGAACTTCAATATGAAGTTCTACCTCCTCCCTAGCATAGAGATCAGAGTCCAAAGCCTCCCATTCACCATGCGAGCATTTCCACCTTCTAATAGGGTACACCATAGTTAGATTTTACTTGCCTATCTGATACCTGCATCTTACCATTGACATTACCGCTGAGCACTTTATTACATCGCCCTTATGTTCTGCCACCTTGGTGGTCCAATCGCCTTTTAGAAATGTATCTAGAGCTTCAAAGGCCCCATCTTTGCTTATCCACATTGTTGGGGTGCGATGGAACTTGCCTGCTTTGAAAATAGCAATAAACACATGTAAAGGCATGAAAAGAGATACACTTATCCTGTGGGATCCATATGCAGCCTTTAGGCTTGACTGAATGTCATGGAAAATCCTGTGCTGAAAGCTCTCCATTGTAGTGGGGTCTGGAATGGGCCATTCCGGGCTATTTAGTGCAGGAGGAGAAATTGGCTCAAGTGCTCCAAACCTTCCCCTCTGTGGCACAACATATGTTGCAGCAATGAAAAATACTCCTCTATTTGCAAGTTCGGAACTTGTTTCCCCAGCATACATAAGTCTACCTAGATCAATATGACATGCTTCGAAGGTCCCTGTAAAACATTCTAGAGGCTGCCATTCCACACATGTTGAAGGGAAAACATCTGCATACAATAGAATACATTGGAGTTCTTGATATTCACATAGTCTTCATGCAAGCATTTCTCCAAAGCAAAGAAACATTAAACAAGTACTGAAACTTACAGTTAGTTGGGAACCGTGGTGAGTTCTCATCTTCAAGATGTATTTGGCTTGAGGTGTAAACATGTTGCACCTTTGCAAGCCGCTTTCCATCCTTGTTGCAAACTTTGAATTCTAAGATCCTTCCTTTCCAGTGATGGCTTGTGGAAGCCATGTGCCTTCGAGGAACCTTGTGTGCACCCCTCAAACTGGGCTGCATTGTTATCCACATGAACCGCTTAAAAACGATAGGAATCCAATAACCTTCATCATCCTGTACTGTGGAAATAGCCATGGACTCGATAGTGGATGATGGCCTGCGTACACACTGAAGAGCCATAGATGGCCCAAATGAAAAGAAAGTGAATGTTAAGAATATGGCAAAAAAGCAAATACCTGCTCAGAGAGAGAGAGAGAGAGCTAGCTAAAGCTTCAAAGAAGTTTGCTGCAAATCCATACACACACACACACAATACACACACACACACACACATGTACACACACACAGAAAGCTAAACCTTCAAAAGAAAGCAAATGAGAGATTGCATTAGGTGCCTGCATGCACAGAGAGAGAGAGAGAGAGAGAGAGAGAGAGAGAGAGAGAGAGAGAGAGTCTGATAACAGAGCTTCCTCTAGAGAGAGAGAGAAGGGCTGATAACAGAGCTTCCTCTGAGTAGCTGGTAGCAAAGAGCTTTCCTCAAAAGAAAGCTAATGAGAGATTGCATTAGGTGCCTGCTTGCACAGAGAGAGAGAGAGACCTAGAGACAGAGTCTGATAACAGAGCTTCCTCTAGAGAGAGAAAGAGGCTGATAACAGAGCTTTCTCTGAGTAGGTGGTAGCAAAGAGCTTTCCTCAAGTTGGGGATGAAGATAGGGTTGCAAGTGAGGGTGTAGTGAGTGGTAGATGGGGAAAGTGGGTTAGTCTAAAAGGGAGGAGAGAGAAACACGCCCCTACTTTTGGAGGGAAGAGGGAAGTGAGGGGGGGTAACTTTTTGAAACTTTTCCTTTAAAAAAATATTTAAAAAAAAGATATTGAAGATTTTCTTTGCTGGCAGATCTGAAAAAGGTAAGATTCCACCTTTGACCACAATATTTAGGGTCTTAATCAACCCAACGTTTTTGTACACATGTATTTTTCCTATTGGCCTTCACACTAATCATCTCCTTAATCTCATGGCAGCTTAAAGGGCCCCCATAGACCTCAACCTTCCCCTAATGATTACCTCTTCAAATTCCTCCTTGGTAGCCTTTTCAAGCCACTGCACGCCCTCCCGCACTACCTTGCATCCAAGTGAAACTTGAAGAAACCAAGCTATAGAACCTTACATTGTTGTCCTCAGGATTCTCACATCAGAGGAAAGAGCACCCCTTCTTGGTCAACGAACTGTGCAGTGACTCAGACAATTAGAGGGCTTGATTCGCCTAGACGATCCTTTGGAAGAACACTATGAGGAGAACTGTGGAGATGCTTTGGCCCCTTGAAATGTCTTCACATGCTTTTTGATCTGTTGCATTTTTTACCAAAGTCTTGTAATCAATATAACGTTGCCAAAACTTTTTTTGGCCCGAGATTGTCCTTCTATGTGATTATTAAATTTTGAGCACTTTCAATGCTAATGCTCTAAAAATGGCAACATAATACAAATCTAGGTGTTATGTCACGGCAAAAGTATGACAAAAACAACGGTTTGAGTACTCCAAATATGAACAAAATGATTCTAGTGCTTTTGTTGTGAGGAATGTTGACCTATCAGGTCCTTGCAGGGCTTCACCAAAGCATCGTCCATAAGATCAATTCTCTCCCTATACTCCCTCTTTTTTAACTAACCTCATTGTTGTTGGTTTCTTCTTGTTCTTGGTGATGTGTTCTGAAATGAGAAGCATGGATTCTGAGACCATTGAGACAAGACGAACACACGAAAAGTAGCAAGAGAACATGTGATGAGAGAGAGACAAGTAGTCCAATAACATCTCGTGTCCACCAAGAACTTGTCTAAAGGTAAACACGCAATGACAAATAGAACACTACTGCTTGATGACATTAACAACATGTTCTGCCGATGCGATCCAAACCCCTTGGCACATAGATGACTCCTGAATTGGATCAAACACAACAGCCTTCTCTTCTTTGCATAGATCCAAGGGACTGGATCTACAACAGAAAGGGAAGCATATTAACCCACTACATGGGGTTAATAGTGGAAGAAGTGGGTCCCGCCACAATTTTGATCTATTCCTTATACACATGCGGAATAGCATAATTCTTTTGTAAATAGCGGAATCAATTGTATATTATTCATGATGCTACTAGGAAAGGGCTGCTTCGATGGGAACTCAATTCGGAACTATAATGGCCGATTGAGTGAAACTAGGTCTAGTAGTCGAAAGTTAGGGTTAGACCAACCCTAAAAAAGGTCTTGTATAAAGCCAAAGGGTTGCTTTGATCTTCATACTCAATTGCAAGGAATACAAGCTCACTACTTTTCCTCCACTCTTGTCTTATGTGGTTGTGATCTTTGTTTTCCTGCCTCCTCGTTGTTGCTACGTCTATGTTCCCATTCACCATTCACCATGCTCATGTATCCTTCTCTCTCTCTCTCTCTCTTTCCTATCCCCCTTCTCTTCATGTGGAGAAACTTGGAGCGAGAACCCAGAGGCCATGTTTCGTGACACCCGTGGACCAGAGAATACCGATGGCTTGTGACATATGGCAAGAGACACGTGAATGATGACCACCCCTTCAGCATAGCACTTTGTCCCACAACAATTGAGGTTGGAGGTAGTTCGGTGCTTCCATAACATGGTGTCATTCTCATCTTTCAATATTTTGAATTTAGTTGTTTCTTATCTCTTGGATCTTCTTATATTTTTGGTTGTTACTTATCTAGTTCCATCATAGGTGGTCTTTGATAGCCAAATGTCCCAAGAAAAGCCATTTGTAGAAAAAGTTTGAAACTCAAGAAGTGAGAGGCCAAGTGACGTAACATTTGAGTATGGCCATCTCAATCCTCTGGAATGATTTTAAGATACGAAATACATTAGCTTGAATGGATTCTAATTGTTTCATTGTAGGACAAAAACTACAATAGCTTGAATGGATTTAAATTAGCTTGAAACAGTTTCGTGACACAGCCTCCTGAGTAACCAGGTAATCGATTCCAAGAGATATGCAAATAAGGTAGGGAATTATCCCATGCTTTGCAATATTGAAGTCATCCTCATCTTTCCATATTTTGATTTTAGGTATTTGTTATCTCTTGGATCTTCCTGCAGTCTTGGCTACTATTTATTTCATTCCATCAATAGGTGGTATTTGATAGCCAAATGTCCCAAGAAAATCCATTCATAGAAAAAGTTTAAAACACAAGAAGTCATACGCCAAGTGAAGTAAAGTCTGAGTATGGACATCTCAATCCTCTGGAATGGTTGCGGGACATAAATTGCATTAGCTTTAATGGATTTAAATTTTTGTTTCATTTTGTAGACAAGAACTACATTATCTTGAGTGGATTTAAATTGGTTCAAAACAATTCCATGACAGCCTCCTGAACCCTCGGCCCTCCATCTAGGATCCACTGCCACCATGGCAACCATGTGGCCTAGGTGACGTAGATCCTCGTAGGTCTTAGTTCCAACCCTTGGTAAAAAACAAGCATAGCCTAGTGGTTAACGCGAGTGTGATTATGTTAGCATGCATGATTTCAACCCCTATTAGACTCTAATGGCACCGCCAATACAAAAACATTATAGTATTTTCTAACTTGGTGTGCTCACATCCTATATTCAATCTCATTGCACACATGACAATGTGTTCATGTCATTTTTCTCATAGTTAGTCAATACCATTAAACTCTTATGTAGACCTAGAATTTGGCACATATACTAAGAAAGTTTGCTCTTCTCATGTAGCTAAGACTATCTCTCATTACATAACCACTTTTTCACTCTTAACACAAGAGTATCATGGGTAGTGGAATGCATATTGCAAAATTCTTGTGCATATGCCAACTAGCACGGTCTTATGTCAAGTTAGAAAGCCATATGGCTAAGAGTTAGCAAAGAGAGAGGATATCTATCCACCCCACACGCTCTCTGAACCCTAGGAAGCTCATAGTCATGCTAAATCGACTTGCTAGGCCTCCAACCCTCTGGGGATGAACACCATATCATCCAAGGGGGGAACTCCATATCTAAAGAGCACTCAAAGGTAGTTGGGCTCGCTATGAATAATGAATCTAGAATGTGTCTATAAAAAAGCGAATTGGCATTTTTACCCAGTATTTATAAACCAAATAACATTCACTTTTTAAAACAATAGTAAGAAACAATATCAAATATCTACCCGTAAAAGCTGGACGTTTCCAACTGATCCACTGACATGTGTGCAACCACGGTAGTTGTCCAGCCATAGGGATCTACATATCTTTTAAATGTTAGCAACTATATGTCAAATGGGTTGCCTACTTGGCTATTAAACAACTATAAGTATGTGCAATATCAGCACCAGAGTTGGTAGTAAAAGTGAACGATGCTGACATCCTAATTACATGTAAGATACACACATGTCAATTGTGTGGAAAGACAAAAAAGAATGCTTTGCAAAATTCAAATCATAAAAATTTCAAAGACCTGAAGTATTACATAATCAACAATGTGAACATAAAAAATTGGCATGAACTCAAAACATGAACAATGATACCTCATAGGCTATATTCAAAACACTTGCATTTCGAAGAGGCAACAAATAGCATCTAGCTACTTATTGCTGCCATTTGTAGAACTTCTTTGTATACAACATTTGTGGTGCAAACCATGTTGGAATCCCCATCATTGACCCCATTGACATTCTTTGGAATAAAGACCTTGACAGCATTCGATG
This sequence comes from Cibotium barometz, assembly GCF_041138505.1. Lineage (NCBI taxonomy): Eukaryota > Viridiplantae > Streptophyta > Polypodiopsida > Cyatheales > Cibotiaceae > Cibotium > Cibotium barometz. Next base: position 7,823,040 of record NC_141111.1, on the reverse strand, counting down.
ATCGCGCACACGAAAAAGCTATATATAACTATCCATGACTAAACACCGGTGTTGCCAAGTATAGGCCTAGAATAGACATTGTTTGGTCCTGTGATTTATTTATTGTCATTCCAAATGCCAACCGAATAGGAAACTGTCTCCTTCTCATATCAAATGGAAGATGCAAGTTACTCAGAATGAAAGTGATCCTTGGAATAAACACCCTATCTCCAATATTTGTACCAATAATGATTTTAGCATCTAACACCTTTGTGTGAAACTCTTTGCATATCAACCGAGTCCCATTACATAATCCTTTCCGAGGATTTAGATTACGTAGCAAAATTATCGAAGCATTCCTTTTCAACAATCGATAAGGTGGGCATCCACCACTAAGGTCCAAGTTGTTAAGATACTCTACTGTGTATATAAAAGAGTCTTATAAAACTAGTATCACATATAAAACACCTCTCATATATTTACCACATATTGTGCATAACAAATAACTTCGTTCGTAAGAGAAGCCCTAGGCATGTGCTGGAATACTCTCATGTATGAGGCCTTCGCGAGAATAGAGATAGAGCATAGGGAAGTCTAGATAAAAAATCAGATTTGAGGGATGCAAAATAGCATAAGCTAAAATGGACATCCTATCCTCATCCTATGCGTGAATTTCTTCTCTCCCATATATCTCAACTAACGATTAGCATTCCTTACATCTATAAATTCAAAACCCATCCTTGATCTACATAATCATGAAGTTTTTCTCCATCAAGTTATGGCAATATAAAATTCATCGCACTGGTCCACACTTCCATTTGTGCTCTCAAACAATAGGAAGTATATGCAACAAATCCTAAGAGTTGCAATGGACATGGATTTTTCACACATGGTTAGATGAATGACTATTAGATGGATTTTTCACAGGCACTTAGATGGACAATATAGCAAGTAGCCTAGAGGTTTATTTTGCATTTATTTACAAATGTACATGGATGTACATGAAATCAATGGAGCGAAGCTGCATTAACAGGCCCGTTGACATCGCAACATAATATTTTTGCATACATAACTAAAAATCTATGCACGAGAGGATGTTAACACCTCATTCACAATTAACTTAGTCAACTTCATATATCTATTGGTGAGCAATATTTATCTTACGTCAGAGAGCATTTATTTTGAGTTATAATTTTATCATAGAAAACATGAGACAATTGATTTTTACACAAACATTTCATTTGATATTACACATTGTGCATTTCATGGCTCAAGGAATTATTTACCCTTTATTGGCAAAATCTTCCCTCGAGCTATACTTTCATCTTAGAAAATGTGAGACAATTGAGACTTTCATATGCAAATCAACTTGGCATTGCACACTTATTTTTAGTTGATACTTTTATTTGAACATCAATTTGACATTGCATGTCATATTTTTATTATTTACACATTTGAGAATTCACATCTACATTATTATGTGTTGTCTTAAAAATGGATAAAACTTCATTTCAAATTCTTTGGATATATAGAAGAAATATGAGCGTTTTAAAATTAAGAAAAATATAATCAGCCTAGTGTGTGTGTGTGTGTATATATATATATATATATGTATGTATATATATATATATAATTACAATTATACAAGCTTGTTATGCATCTACTCATTTTTAATATTAGAAAAAAATCCAAGGTGGCAAACACAACATTCTTGCTTAGATAAACCACTCATTCCTACGTAGTAAATGCAATCACGTCACATATAAAAAATACATTCTTGCTAATTCCCTATATAGAAAATGTAGAATCGACCCTGGATTCTCCATATAAAAGTCACATTTCCTAGAAATTACCTCATTTGCTACATAGGAAAACATAAAGTCCACGTAATTTTCCATATAAAAAGTCATATTTCATAAATAGTACTGCATGGTTTATAATTTCTTATTTCCTATATAGGAAACATAGATGATAGAATCCACTTGATTCTCCTTATAAAAAGTCAACTTTCCTAGCAGCACTACCTAGGAAAAAGAATTTCGAGATAAAGAGGAGAAAATCCCTCTTCCTATCTAGGAAATATGCTCGAAATATGCCCAGGTCATTTCCTAGGTCCCTAGAAATTGTGATGTGATATGCAAGCTCCACAAAGAATGCCTTTGATAATGTATAAACAATGAGACAAAGGCTTCCATATTAATGGATTCTAGTTCCTTCAAGATACCTTGACTTTCACATGCGATACTGCCATGAGCTATAAACGCATAATCTATCATGGGCAACCCTAATGGGCTCAAAATGGCTATTTCCTTAATTCCCTCTCCACACCTCTCTCTCACCATGATTTCCTTCATCTCCATCTGCATCGGCCTTCTCTGTGTATATGTTGCCTTCCACACTTCCCTAATTTTCTCCAGCAAACGCCCACATCCTCCTCCAGGTTCGCTCTAAGCAGCTAATAATTCATGCTAGTTATACTTTGTGCTGTAATGTGTGTTTGTGCCAACTCTGCTTGGCGATTTCTTAATTAGGCATGTGCAGCTGGTGTGTGTGTAGTTTCTTCTCTGTAGCCCTCTTGAATCAATGTTCTTGTTGATCGTCTGTTCGTGTACTGTGTTTTGGAGTCAATGTTCTTGCTGGCATGTGTGTCTGTGCGTTCTCTGAAGTCTAATGAGTAGAAACTTATAGAAACAGTTCCCGTTTTCAAACATATATATACACATACATCTCAGTCAGCAAGTAGAATTAAACAAAGTCAGAACACACACATACACACAATCAATCAAAGGACTGGCCACGTAGATCATGCATGTATTCGTGTGCCCACTCGCTCAGATTTCGTGGATAATCGGTGATAAATCTTTCTGGTGATCAGATGAATGCGCATGTATGAGCGTCTCCTTTATTATCTGCTAGTTGATCAATCAATTAATTTCTTGTAGATCACACGTTTTCTTTGGTCACAACAATCAATCTCCTGCTTGCTGATTGATCTTCTTGTTTGTCATGACTCCTGAGAATTAACAGCCGTGCCTGGAGTTCCCATACTTGGTAACCTCCTGCAGCTGCGAGTGAAGAACCCTTTCAAAACTTTCGTGGACTGGAGTGCCCAATATGGGCCTATCTTCACCATCCGACAGGGTGCCGAGACCATGGTTGTCATCAATTCCTCCAAACTTGCCGAAGAGGTGATCACTATGTTCCCGAGCATATAATCCAAATCATGTTTGCACTTTCTCTCCTTGATTATGCTTCTCATCGCTCCGAGCTTAATTCATGTTGCGTAGACCCTTATCGCAAAACACTCATCCATCTCGGCGAAGAAGATGTCCAAGGCTCTTGATATCCTCACCAGACAGAAGCACATCGTCGCAATGGCAGATTACTGCGAGGAATACCGTATGCGCAAGAAAGTGCTCGTCAATCATCTGCTTGGACCGAACCCACAGGTGTGCTCATACGTTAGCACACTGCTTCCCAGTACTGCATCGTTAATCCACGCATAGATATTAGAGTTCTTGCAGCTAGCAGATGCTGCATGCAAGGCTTTGATGGACTCTACCTGTGATTCTCAAAATCGAAACTGGACTGGTCGCAGAAAAAGAATCACAAACTGCGGGAAACTATGTCAAAGAAGATGATCAACGGAATGTATAGCGCGCTCGAGCAATACACTGGATCGGCGGGTCTTTTGAATGTTAGGGAGCGCGTCAAGGAGGCCTTGTTTCCCTTTGCCATATACCAGGTACGTAAACCGATGTATATTGCATCGTTTCCGACTCTGTTTGGCGGTATCTTGTGGTAATAGTGCAAGGAATCAATTCGTAGCCCTTAGCATGGAAGCTCCTTCGTTCCTGAAGGTCTTGGGACGAGATCCGGATTCCGTCTTCGTGGAGGAGCTGGGGCGACATGTCTCGAGATCGGAAATGTATGACATTCTCGTCGTGGACATGATCAAAACAGCTATGGAAGTGGATTGGAGAGACTTCTTCCCGGCGCTGAGGTGGGTGCCCAACAAGGCCTGGGAACGCAAAGTGAATGCAGTAGAGCAGAGGAGGACGGCGGTGATTCGTGCGTTGATTGCTGGGCAGAGAAAGCTTTTATCCGACGGGAAGGTAACAAATGATCACACAGATTGATCAGGCCCAACGATCAGCTATATTGTTGCGAATCGCGATTGATTTGTTGGTTGCACAGTCGAGCGGATGATGAATTTGGCGAGTAAATTGCGTAATGATTCACGAATTGCGTTGCAGAAAACGGATTGCTTTCTTGACGTCTTGCTCACTGAGTATACAAATCTCACCACAACGGAACTCGAGATGTTGCTGTGGGAGCCCATCGTCGCAAGCACAGATACAGCTCTTCTTACGATAGAGTGGGCGATGTATGAGCTCGCCCAGAGACCAGACATTCAGGTGATCCTCAAGAATCGATTCTGTCTAGCTAATATTTCATGCAGACGGATCAACTGAATTTGGCTGTGATAGTATTGATTCTTTAACTTGTAATTCCATGGTTCACTCGATCTGTGATTGATTGATAGTTCTGTGAATTGGTTTTGTGACTGATTTTATGATTGATTATGCTTGCGACTGAATATTGATCTGTGAACAATGTTGGATTCAGCTTATATCAGCTAGAAAGCTGCATGCAAACAGAATTCTGACTAGTATTATATTGATTCTTAGACTGTTCTAACGAAGAAGGATGCAACGACTAATTCGTGCTTGATTCATCCAAACAAAAATCCTGACTAATCATTAACGGACTGATTCTACTATTCATACCAACTGATTATATGCTTTTCATCCAAACAAAAAATCCTGACTAAGACATGATTAATGGACTGATTCTACTATTCATTCTCCAGCTGATTATATGATTTTGATTCATTCTCCGACTGATTATATGCTTTTGGATATAATTGAAATTTGTGACTGATTCTATTCTAATCAGCCAAATCTCTCAATGTATGTGCTCTTTGCTACCAAGGCACTAAAAGCTATCTTAGATAATAGGAAACCTCACTTGTTATGATTGCAATGGATTCTCTAAAGTTAGCTGTGTGTACAGGAGAGGCTTTATAAAGAAGTGTCCAAGGCTACAGGTGGTGAGATGGTGAAGGACAACCATCTTAGGGGTCTACCCATTCTGGATGCTGTTGTGAAGGAGACTTTAAGGAAGTATCCTCCGAATGCAGTGTTGCCTGTGCGAGAAGTTGTGGAACCAGTGACTCTTGGTGGGTTTGACATAAAAAAAGGGTGGCAGGTAAGATCAAATATATATGTACCTTATATGTGTCTATACATCTATTTAGGAGGAGAAGTTTCCTAGGTGCCATTTTGTACAAGGACAGGTTTTATAAATCACATTGCTCAAGAATTTACAAGAAGTTTTAGACACATTCCCACCACAGTTTAACATCATGAGCTTCTATAGGGGAGGCATCGTGCACCTAGCTGAGTGCGGCTGGCCAGGGTAGGATGTGGCTGTCTTCTGTCCCCAACCGCACCTAGTTACGTGTGTGGTGCCTCGCCTAAAGAAGCTCATGATGTTGAAGAATACAAGGAAAAACAAAGGGAAAGGCGGATTGTTCCAAAAAGGGAAAATGTCAAAAACATATTTGGTGAGAAAACAAGTAGATAGAAGGTGGAGGTTGTTGTTTACTCAAAATTTAGTACACTTGCATTCACACTTCATAGAAGGAAAAGGTATGTTTTTTTCATATTACAATGGAGTGCAAGTAAAGTTAGGTTCCCAAAGAAAAGAGGGATACTTCTTGAAACAATATTACGTTAGCCACTTCACCCGCCCATATGATTATTTTCCTCATATTGATTTGTCCCCTCAATTGCAGGTTCTCATTAATGCATATGCAATTAGCTATGATGAGAGCATCTGGCGTAACCCAGAAACATGGGATCCAGATAGAGTGCTAGGAGATTTGGACCTCGATTTAGGCTTCAAAGATTATAGGGTGCTTCCATTTGGGGCAGGAAAACGGATGTGCGTTGGCATGGGGCAAGGTATGGCTGTCATTTCTCTTAGCATTGCTTGCTTGGTGCAACATTTCAAATGGAGCTTACCCAAATCAGATCAACACAATGGAAATGATGTGGAGATTGTTTTTATTGCTACTCACAAATTGCACCCTTTAGAAGCCATTGCAACTCCTCGAGAAGCAAAGCCTCTTATATGATCTTGGTGTGTAGATGTAGTCTTTGTCAAAAACCACCATTTCAATCTGATTTTAATGAGCTACATGTGCAAATGGGCTTTTATAGTTGTATATGTGAGTGCTCATATTAAAAAAAAAATTTAAAAAAATTAAATCATACCCTTATGTAAATATATTTCTGTAAGTTTCATAAATTAAAAATATGCTTCTGTTGAATGCACGTGATATTCACATTTTTTGTGAGTGACCCCCCCGAGGAATGTGTCCACGCATGTGCGTGCACGTGCATGTACATGTGTGTGTGTACGCGTGTGTGTACATGTATGTGTTTTGTGCATATGTGCACGAGCGTGTGCACACGTGCGCATTTTTGTGTTTAATCACTCCTATGAATAGGTAGTAATCCAAGTAAAAAATGGTTACAAGAATTAGGAAATAAAAATAGAAATAAAATCATTATGATCTATAGTATACTCCAAGGTCAAGCCCTAATACCTACATCCATCCAACAAAACACAACCATTTGTAGAAATTTGTTAACAATTTTGGGACTAGATGTGTGCTAATTCATGATTGCTTGTTACCACAATCTAGTACATCTACAACATAAGCTAAAGTAAATGGAAAGTTTTTAAAAAATGATGTAATTTGAAAAAACATTATAAGGGTTGAAAGATACAATCACAAGTGTAAGCATACACGAGAGATAAGTTACTTGTGGGAGTACATATTGGTGTTAACATCCTTAAAGATGCTAGGGCTAAATCAACTCATGTTTGAATAACTTGTTTCTAAAGAAATGATCTGGTACTTCTAGAACAAGCAAGCTAAGTCAAGTCCAAACCTTGAAAAGCTTACAACATTTGCGCATAATAAAGGAAATAGTAGGTTAGCTTGAAAAAGGGAGAGTCAAAGGGTGGAACTCTAAGGTGAACTAAGTGATCACTTCAAGCAAAATGGAGGAAGTGCAAAAATACAAGAGGTTTGTTGTGTGACAAGGATACCACCACAAAGGTGAAATTAAAATGTGTTCAACAAACTCTCACAATGGCTTAAAGTAGATCTAAAAGCACTCCACCATGAATTTATCAAGCCATTAAGTGACATTGTATGAGTCCCCCTATACAAACAACGTAGCGATGGGTCTGTAAGGACTTATTGCCTCCAAATGAGGAGAGGATCCAGGAAGTAAAGGTTTGGCTCCCCAAGCAACCTCGTCATCAACATGCCAAACCCCAACTTCCCCGCCATGCCATACAAAGAACCCAACGACCACGAAAACCACAAAGGTCATCCCATCGTGATAGGTGGATTCTGTGCCACATACTTAGGCCCAGGGTTATTATAAATGCAATCCTTGTATCCGGGTCCCTAAGGTGAAGATTGCCATCCTGCATAGCCGCAACCTACCAACACCCCAACAGAAGACAATGTGGGTGTGGTAGCCTGAAGCCCCACGGTCTAACACAACAATGGTGATAGCTCTACAAGAACCTATCACACTGCCAAAAAGACAATGGAGGCCCATAGCCATCCAGATGCAACACAAGGAAGAGGTCCAAGGGATAGACACACAAGAACCTATCCCCTTGGATGCAAAGATGACACCAAGGAAGACAAAAGAAGAGGTCCATGGGATAGCATAACAAGAACCTATCTCCCTAGATGAAAGGACTGCACTTGAAGGTCATGCGGAACGAACCCAGAGGATAGCCCCACAAGAACCTACCCTCCAAACCTAGGAAACCCAAGGGACAACCACACAAGAACCTACCCCCTTGAGTCACAATATGACTTGCATCAGTACCAGTGAAGAGGTTCCAGGGATAGCCACACAAGAACCTATCCCCTGGAACAAAAACAATGTCATCCATACTAGTCATGAAGAGGCCCAAGGGATAGCAACATAAGAACCTATCCCCTTGTACAAAAAGATGATTCAAGCAGGCATGACCATCTATGAATATTCATTCGATGGGGAAGTACCACAAGAACCTTCCCCATTCCTTCCCGAGCTACTCGCTACCACGCAAGGCCCACCACAAGTGGCCACACAAGAACCCACTTGGGGGCCAATCATGATAGACCCACAAGTAACGACATGAGTGTCCAAGCAATTACACAAAACCCATCTCACAAGAGATGGCATCACAAGAACCTGCCCTGAACCAAAGCCAACCCTCCACCAATTCAAAGCTGTCATGGATGACGACACACCTACGCGAAGAACAACAAGAACCCACCTCGATAGGGGTGGAACCACAAGAACGTTCGCAGCAGGCTGTACCCACAAGACCAACTCTCAACGGTGTCCAGGCGCTCGTCAGCAAACACAAAGGCAAGGTCACGGCAAAGGTGCAGCAGTGCTCTGCACGGTTCACCAATGCACTACAAGCCCGCCACTCACACAAGTAAGTGACTCGTCACTGTAGCATAATGGTGACTATTGTGCAAAGTCATGCCATTTTAGTACTAAGGGCACATACCATGCACTACAGCATGCACAAACTAAAGAGACCACGAGGGAGATGCACACAAGAACCTCGTCCCTATGGTGAAAAGACAATAAGGTCACCGAAGAGACCACGGGGGTAGTCACCTCCTTGGTAAAAAGAATATCGACGGGCAGACGGCCATACGCACACCAACTGAAGAGACCAAGGGGGCAGTGCACAGAAGAACCTCATCCACTTGGTGAAAAGACATACCATTGACACCGATCGGCCTCCAAGACACCCCCCAGCCCTTGTCATTTCGTTGAAATTCCAAAAACGGGGCAGAAACAGACCAACTGTCAGAACTTGAGAAGTCAACAGGGAAGACAAAAAGTCAATGGGAAACATCCTCAATCAATGCGAGATCTGCGTGCAGATCTCACTCCAATTCCATGCTCGGAACTTCGATCCACACGCAGATCTTAGTCCAAGCCAAGCGGCAATCTCACAGATTTGCGCGTGGATCTCATACACTTCTGCGCGTGGATCTCGCACTTCTTTGCGCGGAACTTCAAATCATCCAGGCGGGGAATATCAGGGTCATCGGCCAAAAATTCAACATGAATCTTGGCTCGATCAACGGGGAACTTCAAGTCAGGATGCAGATCCACGCGCGGATCTTGATAGATCCACGCATGGATCTCGAGCTTACCCTATAAAAGGCCCAGCGAGTTTTTAAAAAAAGCACAAAGTAACAAAACCCTGCCAAAATTTTCCAAAAACTGAAAAACCTTCACAATCACACCCAAAAACCCTTGAAACCAACCAGTACCAATGGACCCGTCCACCGATGCTAGCTAAGAACCCGAGCTCACGGTGGCAAAAATCGATCGGATTCTGTTCGATGATCAAGAAGAGTTGGAAATGCCACCCCCACTCACCGCCACTCACCCCCTAGCCCAGGAGATACCCCACATGCAGCACCTCGATCCCATGGTAGAGGCGGCTGACTCGCATGTATCATATGCAACACGACTGCTCCGTGACATCCCATATCTACACATGGAGCACTTCTCCAACAAGACCCTGATTTCACCATTGGGGCTTGATTGGATGGAGGCAATAAGAGGCCATGTCGTCCACATCTCATACCGCTTCCGCCCCAACCTTGACTTCCGATTCACATATCACATGGCGAAAGCATATCAAGCCTTCAAGGATCTTGAAGTCGTCCCTAAGCTCGCAGCAGTCGGCATGGGAGACTTTGCTGCCCTTCTTTCGAGATGCCACAACCTTCCACGAGTAATTGAGTTCACGGACAAAAAATAGGCCCACCACCAAGAAGACAGTGGTCCCTAATGCCCTGCAGACCGGCATGCAGGAGTAGTCTTTTCCAAATAGGCAATATAGCAAGCCCTCTAACTCCCAGCCTCCTCGAACAAACATGTGCAGATCCGAAATGTTCACAAGATCTTGGAGCCATGGGTTCCCAGCAACCCGACAAAGCACAAAAATGGCATTCCTTTTTAAGCCATACAGGATTCGGCCTTGAGGAAAGTAGCACGAGTGATGACCGTTCTCTTGAGGGTCAAATATGTTGACCATCGCTCGCTAATACTTCCAGGGCACTTGGCCTGGCTATGCCAACCCACCCTCTTCTCCACCAACTGGGCAGATCATTTGTTCCAGGAAATTGATCCATCAATGTGAGCACCACAACCAAGGGAATGGCAACTCCATGACTTTAACCCTAGTCATCTACGGTATCTCCTAGGAATGGTCCCTGAACCAGCCCCCCTTCGGTTGGTTACAGTAGTTTTGTAGGCCTCACCTTTGAAATAGAGGGACCCAAAGAGACGGAGAAGCAACCAGACACAACAGAGCTAGGACAAACCTCCACCACCAACATTTCTGACCGAAAACCCAGTGCAACAACCCAAACATAGGTACCCCCCGCCTCGGACACACCTTCTACCGAGTAGCAAAAAGCTGCAGTAGCACTTCGCTACCTCAAAGATCCTCGCCACCTTCTCTCTCAAGTCCAGGAAAACCCCTCCATACTCGATGATGTACAGGACTTGCTGCTGCTGCAAGTGAATGAGCAGACTGCCATTGCAGCACGAGTAGCTTACACAAGCCAATGGTACATGGTACAGGAAGCCAAGCTTGTAGCCGACATAGCTTGCAAAGACCGGGATGAGGCCACGGCTTTGCTCCTTTAAACACAACAAGATAAGGAGATAGTCATCATGCATAATGAGGCACTCCGGAAAGAAGTGGAAAAGCTACAGGCTGCAAAGGAACACTACAAAGAAAGGCAAAACAGACAGCTATAGCAATACAATGACCACCTCTAGGAGATAGAAGAAGATCGGCATAGACAGCAACGACAACAGTCAGAGGTCGTGGAGAAGGCCATTTAGGACACCAAGCAATAGCAAGAGGCAAAACTTGAGAAACTCTGATAGCACGCCACCGTCGCATTGACCCTTCTCAAGCAAAGAGATGCGCAAATAGTGCAATTATCCGAAGAGCTACTGGAAGGCCGACAAGCCCCTACCCCCATCCAGTCCGTTGACCCATCCCTCGAACAACAGCTGGATCACATCGCCGCCACCTCCACCCAACTCTCACACTTAACCTTTGCCCCCTACACACCCCATGACACCCTCCTAATGCACACACAAGCACTCCACTTATCCCTCCTCCCCCATCACATTGACACCAACCTCCCCATTCCACCTCACCAATTCTCCACCCTCCTCGACAAGCTAGACCCCTCCACCCACCGTTATATTACCATGTCTATTTTTGCCTCAAACCTCACCCCTCAGCAACCCACATACCTCTACAAAATGCCAATGCACCCAGTGGCATTGAATTTTGTTGCTTGGCTAAATGTACTAGGCAAGTCTCACCTTTTTGAAAACAGCCATGACTTCATCAAATTAATCAAACCAGATGATTTTTTGCCCTACCCCATCCAACCAGATTCTGTGGCAAGAGGTCCCTACTGGTTGGATGAGGAGGGCCATCATTAGGCCAAGAAGGACCTAGTACACTTACGCAAGCACCATTCTTCCCTCTACCACTCTAGCAGAATTCTTACTCTCTTTAATGGAGTATAGCAGCAGTTTTACAACATATCCAAAATACACTAATTGGCGATTTTGAAATGATGCACGTGCATACCCTGAGAACCACACGGAGGAAGAGTGAAATATCAAAGAAGATGACTTCGTGATCAAATTTGATTCAAATCAAAGCGACTATGACTCCTTTGATGAGTCACCAAATGCCGAGGACCCATCCCCACCATCCTCTCCCCAAGCTCCTACACCACCACCACCCCCTCTGCCACCACCACCCCCCCTCACCCACACAACCCCGATGCCTGTATAAGGTGTTTTATCATTTTTCCACACTCCCCGTATTTTTCCCTATTTTTTTCCATTTTCTCTAGTGGTGGGGAGGGTTGCTAGAGGGTGGCAGGAGCACTCCAGAGCTGGCCGACTGTACACAGGTGATGCGTGGGCTTCAGGGCTGCCTGGCCGACTGCATACAGATGAGTCGTGGGCAATTTTCTGCTGGCCGACTGCATTTATGCAGTCGTGGGTACTTTATAGGCCCCTTGCCCCCACCACTCATTCATTCAATTTTCTCGGGATCTTGTGTATAGAGAAGAGTTTACACACCTATCTCTCTGTGTTTCTTGTGTTGTTTATTTTCTGCAGTCTACTTGCTCTTGTCTACCCAAGTTTGGTTATCATTTTCGCTGCATATTTTGACATGGTATCAGAGCCCTAGGCTCGAGATAGATCTTGGGAGTTTTTCTGAGCAAGAGGGGGAGCATTAGGCTGCTGATTGGTGGACTGTTTTGGGTTGTACGGGAAGAGAAGGTGCAAGAGGAAGGCAGGCTTAGGTGCTGGACAGCCACTTGCAGGTTTACAGATTTTTTTTTTCCCAGTCACCCACCCTTTCAGGATACTCTCCGCGATGGCAGATTTACTAGAAATGGCTGAGAAGCACGTGAAGATTCCGACTCTCCCCATGTTCCCAGTGGATCGTCAGTTGGACGGGTCCAATTACGGTATCTGGAAGGTCATGATGGAGTCGGTGCTCGAGTCATATGACCTTGCTGATTTTATCATCATTGGAGTTCCACGGCCGGAAGCAGAGGAAGGGGAGTTACTCTCGACGAGGAAGGACCGCGAGGCACAGGGACACATGTGGGATTGTGTCAACGCCAGGGTCCGGTCATTTATTTTCCTCAATTGCACACCACAAGTGATCAATCATGTGAAGCACATGACGCTGGCGAGAGGCATATGGGAGCACTTGGCTTCTCTGTATAATAGGGTATCACCCATGAAACGGATCTCCTTGGAAGTGCAGATGCGGGTTATGAACCCTGCAAAGTCTTCGACAATGCAGGAACACATTAACAAGCTGCAGGCCCCTCAGCAGGAAGTCCTACAAGCTGGGAAAGAGATATTATCTGAAGACATGGCCATCACTTTGCTGTCCCACTTGCCTGGTCAGTATTCTGCTTTCTATTCCTCGTTGATTACGAGTGGCAGGCTCAGCACCATAACCTGGGAGGAGCTTGTGCCAATGGTCTTGGACCAGGAGGAACGTTTCATGAACCCTCCTCACATCGGAGGTTCAGAGGCCTTAACTGGCCAACGGTCGAAAGGCCGGAATAACAAGGGCAAAGGGAAGGCTTCACCGGAGAAGTCTTCTGAGAAGAAGCCTAATTCAGAATGAGAGAAGGTGAAGGCCGAAAGATCTTGTAATGATTGTGGCGAGAAAGGCCACTACTGGAGGAAGTGCCCTAAGCAGACAGGAAAGAGTGCTGATTCCTCAGCCTCAGCTGCAAAGACTCCGGCATTTGTGCACTTAGAGATGGTGGACTCCGATGCTTCATCATCTTCGAGCGAGGACACAGTTGGCTTCACCGCGAAGGATACCCAGGAATGGATTCTCGACAGTGGTGCTTCCAGGCACATGACTCCATCCCGTGACTTCTTTCTGGATCTGAAATGGCAGTCAGGTCGCATCTTTATTGGCGATAACTCCACTATTCCGATACATAGTGAGGGCCAGATGGAGATTATTCCCGACGGCAAGGAGGGCAAGCATGCTTCCGTGTTCTTTATGTCCATGCTCTGGGTTTTCATCTTCTGTCAGTGCATGAGGTATGCAAGACTGGCTTTCGGGTGGAATTTGAGGAGCATTCAGTTGCTCTAAGGGACCATGAGACTGGCCAGGTTATTTGGGAAGGCAGTCTGGAGAATGGTATCTATAAGCTCTCCGCACTCTCCACTTTGACAAGTTCTCAGGTCGGAGATTTGTGGCACTTTTGTTTTGGCCACTTAAATGTGGATGCATTGAGGCGAGCTTTCCGGGACCAGATGGTGATTGGCTTGACAGATGTTGGTAGTAGGCAAGGTCGTTGTTGCAGATCTTACATACGTGGTAAGCAGCACAGGGAATCCTTTCCGAAGCAGGCTTCTAGGCGGGCTTCGAAACCATTGGAGTTGATTCACATTGACTTGTGTGGACCTCAGCAGATACCATCTTTGGGAGGATCTCTCTACTTTATGCTGCTTGTTGATGATTGTACTAGATTCACGTGGGTCTACTTTCTTTCCCAGAAGAACCAGGCTTTTGCTCGGTTCAAGGATTGGCACGTGATGGCGGAGAGAGTCTGGATTTCAGGTCAAGACTCTCAGGGCTGACAAAGGAGGTGAATTCTCCTCGACTGTATTTCTCAGCTGATCATGGCATCAAAAGGGAACTGGCCAATACCGGATCGCCTTCGGAGAATGGAGTTGTTGAACACAAGAACAGGACTGTGGTGGAGATGGCGAGGACCATGTTGGAGCATCGTGATCTTTCTCGTCCACTTTGGGATGAGACTGTGGCAATGGCTGTCCATACCATCAACTGCTCTCCGACGACTTTAGTACCCCATATGACTCCATTTGAGGCATACTTTGGCAGGAAACCCGATGTCTCGGACTTTCGTGTTTTTGGGAGTGATGCGTATGTACATATTCCGAAGAAGCAGAGGGGGAAGCCCAAGTTCCGCAAGCTGGTATTTGTGGAGTATAACTCTCTTTCCAAGGGATACAGGTTGTATGATCCAGATAGGAACGAGATTGTTGTCACCCGGGATGTGGTCTTTGACGAGCATGTTCCAGCATCCACTGTCGAGGAGCCGCCACTTCTTAGAGATCCAGAGGAGTCTGATGATGATTCCCAGTCTATCATTCCAGTTGATCCACCTCAATCATCACAGGAGGTTGAGCCTGCCAGCTGGAGTAGAGCCCCCGCGACCACAGGAGACTCCACGATCTGTTCGAGTACCTAGGTGGTTGTTAGACACCCTTCGAGAGTCAGGTGTCACGGAGCTACCCTCCGAGTGGACCACAGAGGATGGCCCTAGAAGATCACATAGAGTCCGAGATAAAAGCAACACAACGGAGCTTCTTCAGGTGAACTATGCTTTGATGTCTCGTATCATGCGGGATAAAGAGCCCACTTCCGTAAAGGAAGGCCTTTCACAGGATACTTGGAGGAAAGCCATGCAGGTGGAACTTGATGTCATCGAGAAGAACAACACTTGGGAGTTGGTACCGAGGCCGTCGAAGCGGTCAGTCGTTGGTGTCAAATGGGTCTTTAAGACCAAATATGCGTCTGATGGGTCGGTGGACAAACACAAAGCCAAGCTTGTGGCTAAAGGTTATGCTCAGCGGCCAGGCATCGACTACGAGGATACCTTTGCACCGACAGCACGGATGTCCACGATTCGGACCGTTCTTGCGCTTGCTTCTTCTTAGAGGTGGCCCGTGTATCAAATGGATGTAAAATCTGCGTTCCTTAATGGTGACCTGCAGGAGGAGGTGTACGTTGAGCAGCCTTCAGGCTTTATTGTTCCAGGATCGGAAGGGATGGTTTACAGATTACGTAAGGCCTTGTATGGTCTTAAGCAGGCTCCTAGGGCTTGGAATCAGAAGATTGATTCCTTCTTTATTCAGATTGGATTTCAGAGATCGGTTGCAGATCCGAACCTGTATCTCTTTCGGGAACACGGCATGGTCACACTTATCATCCTTTATGTGGATGATCTCATTCTCACCGGCGGTCATGTGGAGCACATTGGAGTGACGAAGGCTGCCTTGTCAAAGGAGTTTGAGATGACCGATTTACTTCTTCTTGGGATTGGAGATCTGGTAGACCCAGAGGGATTTTTTCATCTCTCAGCAGCGGTATGTTCATGAGTTGCTTGAGGCCTTTGGGATGGAGAACTGCAAGCCTATTACCTCGCCGATGGACCCGAACACAAAGTTAACCGTTACAAATCCTAGTGAGCCAGTTGATGCCTCGCAGTACCGGAAGTTGGTTGGTTCATTGATCTGGTTGCTGAACACCAGATTGGACTTGAGCTTCTCCGTGGGGCTGTTGAGCTCTTTTATGCAGACACCATTGAAGTCTCATTGGGACGCAAGATTGCGGATCTTGTGGTATCTGCAGAGTACGAATGATCTCGGACTCTTTCACACAGGAGGGAATGGAGTCAAGCTCCAAGGTTGGAGTGACTCAGATTGGGAAGGAGATCCAGACACGAGGAGATCTACTTCAAGATACAGTTTTACCCTCGGCTCAGGAGCAGTTTCTTGGAGCAGCAAGAGACAGGCAACTATTGCCCTTTCTTCGACAGAGGCAGAGTATCGAGCTACTTGTGGTGCTGCTTGTGAGGTTGTATGGCTGCGGAGGCTGCTATAGGCGAGATTAGGTTTTCACAGAGGGAGCCCAGTGCGATAACCAAAGTTATATAGCTATTGCTCGGAACCCGGTTTTCCATAACCGGACCAAGCATATAGAGATACAGTATCACTTTGTACGTGAGAAGATCTTGGCTGGTGACATCTTGCTACTTCATTGTTCAATGGAGGACAATGCGGCGGACCTCTTCACGAAGTCTCTACCTCAGGCTACGCTCAGGCAGCACTCCAGCTCCCTTGGGTTGGTTTCACAGCTAGGAGCTGAGAGGGGGTGTTAGAAGTCATCTCCTGTCTATATTTATACACCAGGGTCTCTGTTGTAGGTGTGCCCGCCCTGTATAAGGTGTTTTATCATTTTTCCACACTCCCCGTATTTTTTCCTATTTTTTTCCAATTTTTCTAGTGATGGAGAGGGTTGCCAGAGGGTGGCAGGAGCACTCCAGAGCTGGGCCGACTGTCCCAACAGCAGTCCTGTGGTGGCTGGCCGACTGCACACAAGTGATGCGTGGGCTTCAAGGCTGCTGGCCGACTGCATACAGATGAGTCGTGGGCAATTTTCTGTTGGCCGACTGCATTTATGCAGTCGTGGGCACTTTTTATGATGGCCGACTGCTCTCCCAAGGGCATATATATAGGCCCCTTGCCCCCACCACTCATTCATTCAGTTTTCTCGGGATCTTGTGTATAGAGAAGAGTTTACACACCTATCTCTCTGTGTTTCTTGTGCTGTTTATTTTCTGCAGTCTACTTGCTCTTGTCTACCCAAGTTTGGTTATCATTTCCGCTGCATATTCTGACACTAACCCCTCCCCCAACTAAGATGAAGCGAAAGAGCAAAACCCACCACCACCCTTCTCCTTTACGGTCAATGATTGGAGCCAAAGCATCCTCACCTACCACATGCAAATGGACATCATTTGCGCACTTGAAGCCACTCTTCGACAACCCCAGTGAGGCTCCCACACCACCCTTTGACATTGAAACCCAACTCCGCCTTTGGCAAGACAAGTTCGATGCCTGGAAATCCAAGAACCCTTGGCATACTCGCGGAGGTGCAAAGCCCCTCAATCCTGACATCTCCCCCCTCACGGGAGCTGCCATCGGTCTGCAACCCAAGTGGAGAGTCCCCTACCTACTGACCTGCAACTAATGGCAAATCTATTGTGACCAGTCGGCCTCAGTACGGGTGGACCCCTTGTACTTTCCCATGAAGCACCGCCGATGGTCATGGAAAGCTTTCATAGAAATCCAAAGAAAGGACACGGAGGTCCTATGGAACTTCCCCTACTTCCCTTAAAGAAAATCCATTGACACCGAAGAGGCTTTCTACACCTGCTGACAGAGTTTTGCACCGACTACCACCGAGTGCCCGACTCGGCAATCAAGGCCACCATACACTTCTTTTTCGACTCATTCTCACCCTACTCCAGGAAGTTCCAATCAGTAAGGAAGAGCAGGAAGTCGAGGTCACCAACCCAATCATCTTCGACCTCAACCGAGGCCCGAACCTTCGACAAGTGACCTGCCTCTACTATTGAGTCCGCAACCTCCCTTGTCGCAACATCGGCACCTTCGATATGTTCTCTCATCTTTTTTGGAGACCTTATCAAGTGTTTTACTGCACCCTCCGTAGTTTGCTTACACGCTGGGAGATCATCGAATGGATGGAGGAGGCAAATGTGTTGCACTACACCAACTGATCCTCACCAACGCCAATCCTCCACAGATCTAAGGGACTAGATCTGCTTCAGGCTGGGGAGCATGTTAACCACTTTGTGAAGGGTTAACAGTGCTAGTGGGGAGGTTGATTATTCTGCAGGCTTTCCTTTTTGAGCTTTTCTCGAGCTAGGAGTAACTGTGAGCTTGCTTCAAGCAGTGGTTAGATTGTGAGCTTTTAAAGCGCTAGGCTAGTCCCTATTCAATCGCGATTTGCATGAAATTATCAATAGAAATGGACTCATTGGGCATAGTCCTATCGTTTTAACACCAAACATGACCATATTTGGACATTCCTACTAAAATATTATGGCAAAATTTGTCCTTGCACAGCACACAGGTGGTCTGCGTTAACGCAGATTGGGCCTGTTTGGTGTGTGTTAACACGAAAATGGACTTATTGGGCCTATTATAATCGTTTTGACACCAAACATGACTATATTTGTATGTTCCTACAAAAAGTTATGGTCAAATTTGTCCCTACGCAGTAAAAGGTCGTCTGCGTTAACGCAGATGGGGCATATTTGGTCTGCATTAACGCAGATTGGGTCTATTTGGTCTGCGTAAATGCAGATTGGGTCAATTGACTTTTGAATCCATGAGCATGGAGCACATAGAACATCCCGTTCTCGGCTCCTTGAAAGCTCGCGGTTTTTTCCTGGCTCGTAAAAAGCTCAACAAAGAAAGCTCGTATAAAAACCATCCCCGCTAGTGGGCCCCGCCTACATTTTTGTACTATTCTTTTGTACATATGCAAAATCTCATTATTTATTATATATAGCAGAGTCCATTTAATTGAAATGAGAGGAGGGATGTAGGAAAGCCTTGTATATTGTTCCGAAACTACTAGGAAGAGGCCAAGCCAATCAGATCTCAGTTTGGGTCTATTTTGACCAAACTAGAGAATTAGGTCTAATAGGGGAAATTAGGGTTAGAGCTCCACGTTATGAATAAGAGGAAAAAAAATTGGTTAAATTTGAGCGAGGGAAGCATCAATTTTGGCCTCCCTAGTTGAAATCCCCATGTTTTGGGGAAAAAAAGGCACCCTAGCGGCATCTTGCTCATGTGGATTGAACAACTCATCAATTTTGCCTTGTCACTTTGCCATGTGAGCCATCTTGACCAGTTTGACTTGCCACCTCACCTTGTGCCACCTCCCGCACCTTCCACTCATGGTGCCACATCAGCCACGTGTGCCACCTCATGAAGCCACATCACAGACACCCTAGTGCCACATCATCACTCAAGTGCCACCTCATACCACCATCTCATCACTACCACCTCATCACCACCACCTTATGCTGCCACAATACCTTGCCACCTCACTCATCATCACTACCACCTCATGCTGCCACATCAGGCTGGAGCATGACACATCATCATCTCCATTGATGCCACATCATTAGCATGCTTGGTGCCACATCAGCCACCATGAGTTGCCACCTCAGCATGTCCACCTCCATGCATGTGTGTCACATCAACAGCGCGAGCTACCACATTATCACATGGCATGCTCATGTCAAATTCACCTCCATGCATGTGTGCCACATCAATCGGGTAAGTTGCCATATGCCCATACATGCATTCTCAAATGATACATCATGTCAATGCTAATTCCTTTTGGATGCATGGTAGATCCAAATTAGCATAGGTTTACTCTTGTAGGCTATCTTCCAATGTCATAATTAAAATAAAGGAAATAGCATTAGGATAGGACATATGCCGAAGTCTTCTATTCGTCATCGTGCCAGCAAGATTATGGAGTCATTCTCCGGTGACCTTATGCCAGCTTCACAGTCAGCCCTTCTCACATCCTTGATAGATAACCCTGACTTGGTTGAGTGTAGGAGGCATGCTAGTCTTGGTGCACGTAGAGATAGGGCGGTATGTAGCAAGGTACTTAGCAGTGTTTGTCGATCTTATGCATCTATCAAGCATAGGAACAATGTGGATGCCTTGGCAGCGCATCGTGCTATGGTGGCTGCCATTAGTAAACCCCAAATGCGTGGCCATGTTCACATCACATCATGTCTCCTTCACATTGCACCACGCACATTGCGACCAGACATTGCGACCAGGCATGATTAGGAGGCAAAGTCTGGACGACCATGATGTTTGTGCTCTTTGGGCTTCCAGCGGTCATGCATCGAGGAGTGATCGATTGCTTGATGAGCACACTATGTCTTTGATAGAGGTGTTTTGGGAGGAGCATTTAGGGCATCTCCCATATTTAAGAAGGCATTGAGAAAGCCAAACTGAGTTGTACGCTCAGCTTTTGGAGGCACATCCGTAGTTGAAGATTGGGCAGTGATCCTTTGAGAGGTGCAGGCCATGGTTTGTGCGGTACTCTCAGGAGCGTGATACATGTTGTTGTCGATACCATGTGGATTTCAAATTGATCTATGATGTATTTTGTTCCCTTGATGGTCACAATGAAGTGGTTCCTATTAGCCCTCGTGACTTCATTCACTCCATATTATGCCCACGAGAGGGTGATGCATTGTACCACTTCCTTGATTGTGTGGAGGGGAGACGTATGGCGTGTGGTGACCTCACTTTGGCAGCTTGATTTGCGCAGGATGGCACTGATGTGGAGCTTGTGCATTGCTGAGTAATGATCGTTCGCATGATGCCCATTTTGTGAAGCATTGCTTCACTCTCCATGACATTTTCTTAAGAGATCAGGGGGTCGCATGGCAGTAGCGTTGGATATGGTTCGATGGATGTGGTGGACAATTCAAGTCTGCTAGGTAGTTTTATTGGTTTACCAGATGGCATCGTGAGATAGACATCCCAGTGATGTGGAGCTACTTTGAGATAGGGAACGATAAGGGACAGCGTGCTTGCATGAAGCGTGCTTTGCGCGACGACACTAGTTGCGCCATGCCGCTTCTCGCTTTAGGCATGCGCATGATGTGGTGGAGTGGTGCCCCCAGCACTTGAGCACTAGTGTTGCCTCTTTGTTTCGATCACGTACACGCACATGAAGGAAAAATACGCGTTAGCTAAGGACATTGGTATGTGAACTTCTCTGATTGGTACAAAAATTGACAATGGTCTTAAGTCAAGTGGTTTGGATGATCTTGAAAAGTATGAAGTTCATCTAACACCATATGTTCGGTCGAGAAGGTCAAATGCCCCAATTTCCATGAAAATGGTATGTACGTGAAGGAAAAATACGCATCGGCCAAGGACATTGATATGTGAACTTGTCCGATGGGTACCAAACTTGACACAAGGGTCTCAAGGCAAGTGGTTTCCATGATCTTTCCAAGTATGAAGGGCATTTAACACCATATGTCCGGTTGAGAAGGTCAAATACTCCAAATTCCATGTGCATGGTATGCACGTGAAGGAAAAATATACATCGGCCAAGGACATTGGCATGTGAACTTGTCTGATGGGTACCAACCTTGACAAGGGTATTAAATAAAGTGGTTTCCATGATCTTGACAAGTATGAAGTGCATCCAACACCGTATGTCTGATCGGGAAGGTCAAATGCCCCAAATTCCATGTGCATGATACGCACGTGAAGGAAAAACATGTGTCTGCCAAGGACATTGGTATGTGAACTTGTACGATTAGCACCAAAATTGACAAGGGTCTTAATTCAAGTGGTTTCCATGATCTTTCCAATTATGAAGTTGATCCGACACCCTATGTCTGGTCGGGAAGGTCAAATGCCAAAATTTCCATGTGCATGGTATGCACGTGAAGGAAAAATACGCATCGGCCAAGGACATTCATATGTGAACTTATCTGATTGGCACCAAACTTGACAAGGGTGTTAACTCAAGTGGGTTGCATGATCTTTTCAAGTATAAAGTGCATTCGACATCGTATGTTCGGTCGGGAAGGTCAAATGCCCAAATTTCCATGTGCATGGTATGCATGTGAAGGAAAAATACACATCGGCCAAGGACATTGGTATGTGAACTTATCCGATTGGTACCAAACTTGAAAAAGGTTTTAAGGCAAGTGGGTTACATGATCTTACCAAGTATGAAGTGCATCTGACACACCGTATGTTCGGTCCAGAAGGTCAAATGCCCAAATTTCCATGTGCATGGTACGTACGTGAAGGAAAAATATGTGTCGGCCTAAGATATTTATATGTGACCTTATCCGATTGGTACCAAACTTGATGGGGGTATTAAAGCAAGTGGGTTAAATAATCTTCCCAAGTATGAAGTGCATCTGACACTGTATGTCTGGTCGGCAAGGCCAAATGCTCCAAATTCCATGTGCATGGTAAGCACGTGAAGCGGTCGGCCAACGACATGTGTATGTGCAGTTGTATGATGGGTATGAAACTTAATGTGGGTCTTAAGGTAAGTGGGTCCCAAGATTTTTCCAAGTATGAAGTTCATACAACACCGTATGTTCGGTCGGGAAGGTCAAATGCCCCAATTTTCCATGTGCATGGTACACACGTGAAGGAAAAATATGTGTCGGCCTACGACATTGATATGTGCACTTGTCTAATGGGTACCAAACTTGATGGGGGTCTTAAGGCAAGTGGTTCCCATTATCTTTCCAAGTACGAAGTGCATCCAACACCGTATGTCTGGTCGGGAAGGCCAAGTGACTCAATAACCATGTGCATGGTATGTACGTGAATGGAAGCATACAGATCGGGCTATGACATTGATATGTGCACTTGTTCAAAGGCCAAATGACCAAATTTTCCATGTCATTAGGGAAAATTTGGACTCAAAAAGGGGCCTTGTAAGAGATCCCTTGGGATGGTGATGTGGACAAAGCAAGTCAATAAATCCACATATAATATTGGAGGGCACGTGCGTCATTTTTGAGTTCTTTATTCCATTACTGACATGTAGGGTGTTTTTTAATTCAAAACAATGCATCTTGAGTATAGTTTTTTATTCCCACTATGGTGCCTTATTTTATTGAAAAAAGACACCACTCTCTTTCTTCATTACACTTTTGAATGTAACGAAGCCAACTCTGCTTACCAAACTTGAACCGAACTTCGTCCCTGCAACCCATCATCTTGCATTGTCTCCCTCATTGTCTTCCCGATTGCACAACCACAACCACTCCAAATCCGAATTTTTTTGAGCGGGAGGTTTTTGATTTTCTCTTCTTCTCAAGGCGGCAAGTTTTGAAAAAGGATGGAAAAGTATTTGTTCTTCATGCGCCATACCTGCTTGTGCATGAATAACAATCCCATTTCTTACCTTTTTCAAGTGAGGGTTGTGCTTACAAGTACTCTGTACATTTTGGTTCATCCAGGATACCAACAAGTTTGTTTGATGGACAAGGAGGTATTATTTAGTGATGTTGTCTTTTGGTTTTAATGAAGCAATCTTCTTCACGGGAGATAAGTGTAATATCTTTGGTTTTTTTTGGTTAAAGTGTGAGTTCATGATGCTTTTTGGTGTTGTTAAAGCACAGAACAATGCAATGGAACCTGTGCAGCAAAAGAGGAAAAAGGTGGACATCCACTTCCAAGTAGAACCCGATTATGCTCCCTGCTGTAAGAGAAATTGGTCTAGGCCAGCATGCGAAGCCCGCATTACTGAGCTTCAAAATGAAGGAAAGAAAAATATGGACCTTTGGTTGGATGGTAGTATTTACCCACCAGATCCAACCTCCTCTCAATCTCCATCATTCTTTGGGTTGACAAGTTTCTTCAAGTTTGTGTGTGAGGGTGAAAATGGATTGCTTGGGTATTGCAAAAGACTGTTTGGCCAATGTCAAAGTATCTTTGAAAGACATTTGAGTGATAGAGATGCCAGGATAAAAATGCTTGAAGGTGCGAATTTTTACTTGGCATCGATCACAACAGCTTTGCAAGCTTCAAACGAGGACAAAGCAAAAGTTTGTGCTGGGTTACAAAAAGAGTTTGATCATTTGCAGCAGACTATTTGTAAGATGCAGGACACTATTAAGGAGAAGAATGAAATTTTGGCAGTTCGAGAAATCAACAATTTCACATTGGAGAGTGAGAATGCACACCTTCGAAAACAACTTGAAAAGTTCAACAGAAAATTGCAATATTTGAAAGACACGCCATTGGGTGCTCGATTACGCAAGAGACAGATCAAACCATTGGAAGAACTCAATGTTGGAGGTGGCCAATGGAAGCGTCGTGTAAAAGCTTGCAGGTATTGGGATCTATAATTTCTTTGAGCTTAAATTTCTTTGAGCACTCACTTTCATTTTCATCTTTAGTTCCTTTTTTGGAGATGGGGGATTGGGTGTGGGGGTGGTATAGTTAGATGAATGGTGGACTGAAATAGCTATCGTTGTTGCTTCAGGATGGTCACAGATGTTGTGGGTCCAAAAGGGCAAGGTTCTGATATATTTGGCAAAGTTCTGACAAAAGACATCGTGGAGTCAGCAATACAGCATCCTAAGTTTGCAAGACTTCGATCAGACATAGCAAAGCAATCCTTGCAGGAGGTGAGTGAAGCATTCACGCCTGCAGATGCACAAGGTATATGTGACATGGCTGGTATAAGCACAAAGTCTTACAGGATGTTGTTTAATAAAGTTAAAGAGGGTTTCAATTGCAAGCTTGGGAAAAAAACAGTAATTCCCATTCCAAAACCATTTCACGTAAACAAAGCTCGAAATATTCTCAACTTGGGAATGGTCGAACTTGTTGGAGAGCCTTGTCACGTGTCTAGCACATTGACAGTGACTAAAAAGAGCGGGGAACAGAAAATTATAGAGCTTACAGAGTTCAACAATTTCATCATGGATGTTCGGAAATTACAAATGGCTATGGTGAAATTTTATGACATCAGTGTACATGAGTGCAATGGAAGGCTGAAATTTGTTTTGAAACTTGATGAGAGTGAGGTGATCAAAGGATAGAAGCTGGAAAGGGTTAGCATTACTTTAATGAATAGAGCTTTGGATGCAAGTATCAGTAATGCTGATGAGAAGCACTTTAGTGTACAATCCGAAAATGAGATTTGGTGGCTGGCTGCATTTGAGGTGACGTGCTATCCATTTTTAAATAAAGAATATTATGTTGCTATCCTCTTGTTATGATGTTGTAGACAATCTAACAGTTGTTGTTAACAGGTTCCAACAGAGACCCATGAAATTCTGAAGTGGTACTTCAACCAGACTGAGCTTCCTTCCACTATCCAGCAGCAGTCGAATGGCGAAAAGCTTTATGTAGAAGGATATGGTGAATATGAGGTTGAATGGCACCTGGCTGCAGATCTTAAAACCTTGAAATGCATGTTTGGTATTTCCCAAGGAGCAATGGCCAAGTATCCTTGCCTGTATTGTATGACCGAACGAGGTGTCTCCAAAGGAGGAAAAGAGAGAGAATGGAAATGCCTAAATGCAATCAGTAATAGGCGTGAACCCCCAAATCGTGATGCTCCAGGAGTGGATCCTAATTGGGATCCAATTCTTCCTATCTCTTTGATCAGAGTTCATATTTGTGTTTTGCATGCGCTGGTTAGAATAATTGAGAAACTAGTCTACATGTACATCGAATTTTCATGGAATATGAAACCAGCAGTAGAGAGTGAAAGAACTATTAAAAAAATAGAGCAAGTGCTTTCAGATGCAGGTTTACATTGTGGTCAAGTGAAGATTGAGAAGGACTTGAGAAGATCAGGGAAGACCGGAAATGTTCCTAGCAAACCATGTTTTGGAGGTGCAAAAGCCAGAAAGTTCTTATCTAATCATACCCAGAGAGGTCATCTGGGTACAGATTTTGAGGTGTGGAGGAAGCTTCATGCAACTGTACCTGATCGAGGCTCTTCAGGACAAGCAAGGGTGGCAAAGGCCAAAGCGTGGTTGGCACTTGATCGCCTAGCACCTTTGTTGCAAAAAGCAAGGTTTGAAGATGGGGATGTTGAGAAATTTGAGGCAGTTGTGACAGAGTTCTACACTAGCTATGAAAAGGCATGGGGTGCGACAAACTTGACACAATACATGGTTATTACTTGAAAACCTACAGCTTTGAGTATTTTTTGTTGTTCAAAAAATATTGTACGATACTAAATGTCTTGTTGTTGTTGAGCATTTGTAGCACATTTTGCATGCACATGGAACCTTTTTTGCAGAAGAGTTTGGAAGCCTTGGGATTTGGTCTACCCAAGGCATGGAAAGATCTCATTGGCAAGCACGTTGTGCCTATCAAAGGGCCACTCAACATGGAGGAGGAATAAAGAAAAGTAATCCCATGAAGCAACTATGTCAGTGGTGGTATAGGCGGATTCAAGTGAGGGCTCGTGTGAAGATCAAACATGCTGAATCAGCTGTGTCATGTGCAATAAGAAAGGTTCAGGCTGAACGGAGACGTTCAATATATGTCTCCTCACAGGGAAAGCAGAATCATGCTGAATGGCTAAGACAACGACAAAGACAGGGCAGAGTGTGGAAGAAAATTGATCATTGAAATATATATTGTAAAACAATGATGTAACTGTGAAAGATTTTAAAAGAACAAGAGCTTTCATCTATGTCCCATATAAATGTTTCCAATATACATACATTTCATAGTTTGTAATGGTAAACAAGAAGAGTATTGAGAAATATGACAAAACTTCTTAGCAACTGGAACAATCTAAATTTGTTAATCTGGAGCAGAGACTTCCCCCAGTCGAGCCTTTTTTGTTGACGTTTCTGCATCATCTTCTTCATCCTCTATCAATGGCACAACAGGGACCTTTGGCCTTGCTGTTCTAAGAAGATGCTTCTTCCCGCAATCACTCAACAGATTAGGATCTGTGATTCTACATGCCAACCCGTAAGCAGCATATGTTAAATAATATTTACATCTTAACGAATATACTCCAGGTCCCTCTCCAAAAATTCGAACAGCTGCTTGCCGCTCCAGAAGTATTGCCTTGTTTGCATTCATCCTTAAGTGATAGCCACCTAAATACCTGGATAAAGTCTTTATCGCCATCAGAGGAAAACTGGCATTGTCCTTGGAGAAGCTAGCGTAAAATATCACAATTTGAGGGAATTTTAGGCGGTGTATATATGTTCCTAGTGTCGAATCGTGGCCCAATCCCGCCATACGCTTGCCTGAAGCACGTTTGAGGAATGTGTCTTCATATATTTCCAACTGAAAAAATAAAGGAGCATTAGCCAGAAACAACATCACCAAACATTTCAGGACAAAGTTGATAAAGCCAAATCCACAACAAAAAAAAACTAACCTCTTGGTTCTCATCTGCTTCAAGCAAGGCATCTTGCCATAAATTAGTGCTCGAACTAGGAACGGTTTCCGCTGACTTATTTGGCACATCCCTACACGCTCCCATGTTGGTGATATTCAGTCTGTCCCTTGCTTCTTGTAGCTCTTCCTCTGTGGCATCTTTTCCTTCATATCTAAGGACATCAGCATAGATCATCTTTAGTGTTGCTGCAGCAGATAGGAACTCGGTGTCTTTCACATGGCTATCCACTAGTAAGTACTTGTCTATCCCATCATCATCTACAAAATTGTCATCGACCTCCAGATTTTGGGCTATAAAAGCTATGCAATGGTCCTCCCTTGAGTTAAATACATGTTGTATGTCTGTCAGCAATATATACTCTGAATCTCCTACTTGGTAGGAGGGGAGTAATGGCGTTGGAATGGGGGAGGAGTCATCTGATTCAATCACAAGCTGACCTAAATCACTGTTTTGTTCTCTAACTGCCTCAATATCAACCACCGAACTGAGCTTCCTCTCTTCTTCAACATTGAACTCCTCAATCACATGAGGAGTGTCCTCCTCTTCAGCAACATCCTCAATGGTGGGACTAGCCTGACGAGAAATCGTGTCTTCACTTTCATTTGTTGCATGCGGCTCTGTACATTCTTCATCTGTTAATTGCACATTCATGTGCAAGAAGCATAAGAAGGCGTAAGAGTATTCCATCAAGCGGCATTTTCTTTTGTGAAAAGGGCATAGCAAAGCTCTCTTCTTATCACATGGCACCTTGTGCCAATCCCTGTTTAACCTCTGCTTCTTCTCCAGCGACACCTTGAGATTAAAATGAATGTGACTTTTCCCATCAATCATCATTGGTTCTTCATTTGTGAGCTCGTCAAACTCTTGCTTTGCCTCTTCGAAGTATCCATGATGGCTAGACAATGTATCCTCCAGAGAAAAATCACAATTGAACATCAACGAAATTGCAGGGTGCAAATCATGATGTCGACATTTGTAGAGGAAGTCATATAATAGAGTTGCAGGTGTTTCTTTAATCTCTTCGTCCACATCAAATTCGACTTGAACTTACGCCATGGCTGAATTCAAGTCTGTAGATAAGTAAGACATGGAAAATATTAGTTCAGGCAATGAATCAAGAGACAGTCGATCTTAAACAACAAATCTCTGTGTGGTGTAAATGGATTCAACATAACGCGAGAGGAGATGCCAGAGGAATCCAGGTATTCCTCCTCGCGTTGTAGTGAATCTATTTTCCCTAACGCAAATAAAATTGCAGCTAAGTCAAGGACCTCTTCTCGCGTTATGGTGAATCGATTCACCATAATGCGAGGAGGAATATTGTGCTTCCTATGGGACCTTCGCTCGCGTTATGGTGAATTGATTCACCGCAACATGACGACTTTATCATCCTTTGGCAACGCCTCTAACGTTATGGTGAATTAAAAATAAAGATAGTTCTCCAGTACCCATACTGAGAGAGGAGGTGTCAAACGAATTAAAATACTCTTCTTCGCAGTCAATTCACCATAAGGCGAGGAGTCATAGGTTTTCAATTCACCTTAACGCGATGAAAAGACAAAGCAAGAAGTTCTCCACGACTGAAACCAAAACAACGAAATAACAAAAGAAGAAGGAAGCACAAAAGAGATAAAAATACCAGGAAAACGAATTGTATACAATCGT
This sequence comes from Cibotium barometz, assembly GCF_041138505.1. Lineage (NCBI taxonomy): Eukaryota > Viridiplantae > Streptophyta > Polypodiopsida > Cyatheales > Cibotiaceae > Cibotium > Cibotium barometz. The sequence goes on along the minus strand of NC_141111.1, from coordinate 7,794,087 downwards.
CGCAGGAGATGGAGATGAAGGAGGTTGGAGGTTTGTCTTTGACTTTGGATACAGGAGGATGATTGATGAAGGAGGGTTGGAGGAGATAGTCAGTCGTTGATGGAGATGAAGGCCGTTGGTGGGGAGATAAATGAGAATACGAACTCCAAGAGAGGCAATAAATGAGATGAGTATCCTAGAAAATCCGTTTTTAATGCTACGCGACACGTCAGTGCCGCGTTTTCACCCGCCATTCCATGAATGCCATGTGGCAGCCCGCCGTGTACCTAGCACGTGTACAGCTATAAAGTTTAATCAAAGCCCTTTTTAATGCTATGCGACACGTCAGCGCCGCCTAGTCGCCCTGGCAGCCCGCCAGCACGTGTGTTCGCTCTAAAGACTAATCAAAGCCGTTAATCACGCCACCTTTTCGTCCTCTTATCGATTTTGCCTTGTTCGTCCTCCTGCTTGCCTCCAGGTGACTTCCGACTACCGCCACAGTACTGAACCGACTTTCCACCTCCTGCACGACAGTCTCCATCCATTCGCACGCAAGAAATGTAAGTTTTTGTATACTACTTGATTGTTTTGTAAGTTTCTTGTATATTGCTTGTTTGTTTTGTTTTTTCTTCGACTGCTTGCCCTGTGCCATTGTTTCTTCTTCGACTGTTTGCCTTCTGCCGTGGTGATTCGATTCACCTTAAAGCACACGACGGGCCATTAGAATCTCAATAAGCTCCATGTCTTATGGTGGATCGAATCACCATGGCAGAAGGCAAACGTAAGAGATTCGCGAAAATCGATTCACTATAACGCGAGGAGGATTGTTTTGCTTTGACGGGCCCTTAGACTCGCGTTATGGTGAATCGATTCACCATAACGCATGACCAAGGGGCAAAGGATTCACGATAATCCACCTCTTATTGGGTGTCAATTAAATCACCTCCTACACGACAGTCTCCATCCATTCCCACTCATAGAATGTGATGAAAGTGTATTACTTGATTGTTTTGTGAGTTTCTTGTATAATACTCGATTGTTTTGTTTTTCCTTCGACTGTTTGCCCTCTGCCATTGTTTTCTCTTCGACTGTTTGCCCTCTGTCATGGTGATTCGATTCACCGTAAAGCAGAGGACGAGTCATTAGAATCTCAATACTGCTCTATGTGTTATGGTGAATCGAATCACCAAACTGCAAGACGGAATGGTAAGAGATTCGGGAGAACCCTCCTCCCGTTGTAGTAGATCGATTCACTATAACGCGAGGAGGATTGTTTTGCTTTGACTGGCTCTTAGTCTCGCGTTATAGTGAATCAAATCACTATAACGCAAGATCGAAGCTCAAAGAATGCACGATAATCCGCCTCTTATTGGTGTCAATGAATTCACCATAATGCGAGAAGAATTATTGTGTTTCTGTGGGCCTTCATCTCTCGTTATGGTGAATGGATTCACCATAACGCGAGGAAGTGCATATTGCTTTCTTGGCCCCCCTCTCTCGCTTTATGGTGAATTGTTAATCGTGTACTACTGTATAGCAAAGTTTTCTGCTTTTTCTTGCGTTTTCAGATGGCTCGTGTAAGGCATACAGCCAGACCCATTGACAATGCAGCTCCCTCATCTACTGGGAAGAAGATGGGCGTTCTGAAAGCCTCAAGATCAAGGAAATCAAGCAGTCCTTCCCGATTGTCCAAAACGCAGCCTAGACTAAGGCGTTTCGCAGAGCATTCGGCAGCCCTGCGAGAAATCAAAAAGTTTATGAAGCACCCGACAGCTGCTATTCCCAGATTGCCTTTCCAGAGGCTTGCCAGGAGAATTTGTGAGTAGAATGGAATTTTGTTTAGGTGGAAGGCATCGGCCTTGTTTTGCTTGCAAGAGGCCACAGAAGATTGGATGATCGAATTTTTTTTGATAGTTACGTTCTTGCTGCCCACGCACACAGGGTGACAGTAATGAACAAAGATTTTTTCAACCTGGTAGCCCTTCGTTTCAGATACGATAAATTACTTAGACCAGTTACGTTTACTGATGAACGAATGTTACAAATTTTGGATGTCCGTCCGGTACAAAAAGTGAGAATTGAAGAGGTGACCGAGGGAGGTCCAGATCATGAGCATCAGACTCGGGCAAATTTAATGACAAGCGCTCAAAGGGAACATCAAGCTGCAATGCTTGCATTGCAAACAAAAAGGGAAAATGTTCGCGCACTCCACGCCATGAATCGGGAGGCGCTGCAATTTTTGTTGCCGGAGTTCTATGTACCCTTTAATATTAGAGGGCATAGATGTTATTTCCCGATTCATGCTGAAGAAATCAACATTTTGTTTGATCCCAAAACTGAAGTCAACGACAAAGTGCTCAGATGTGTTTTAAGGTATACTCTTTTCTCTGTCCTCCCACAATTTTTCATTCTTGGCTCTTAAAGTTGATGCCTCACTCTTGATATGTTTCCTTGTGAAGTTTTGTTATTTCGCTATTGCCCGAGGATGTACAGCAACGAGTGTTCCAGATTGATTCACTGGTCTCAACACTGTTGCTAGTAGAGTCAGTTCCGTACCTCGATGTGCTGAACTGGTTTCGGGAGGTCCAGCTGGACGATGCCCAAGTATTTTTTTTGGCATATCATGAAAAGTGAGTTTGTCTCTCTCTCTCTCTCTCTCTCTCTCTCTCTCTCTCTCTCTCTCTCTCTCTCTCTCTCTCTCTCTTGCATGATGTTTATAGGAATCACCATACACGAGTTATATAGTGCTTCCTTTGGATTGAAACTAATAGAAATCTATTTGGATGTGATGCAGTTCCCATTGGAGTCTTCTACTAGTCGACGTGCAAGAAAATGTCATTTACCTTGCAAATTCGACATCTGGTGTCCATGGAAATGTTTTGCTGTAAGTAAAAATCATTAAGATACATATTATTGTTTGAGTTAGAAGTCCGGATTGATCAGGATAATGATTGGTCTCTGTTTACAGTGGAGTCAGGAAACTAATGGCAGCTTACGAGAGCCTCAGCATGGACATTGACACCCTGGATCGATCGACCATCCGAAGGGTTAGTGTCCCCAAACAAGAAGATGGCTACAGCTGTGGGTGGAGGGTTGCACTTAATGCAATGTTGCTGCTACGAAGCATTTTTCAGCTCCCTTCAGAGGATGTAAGCATTTTCAGCTCCCATACGCATTTGTGCTCTTGTTTATCTTCTTATATATTGTCATGTTGATCTTATTTATGCCTTGATGAATTGTGATGGCAGTTTCCATCAATGTCTCGCTACGTGGACCTAGATGTCCAAACGTTTAGGGAGGAAACGATTGCGAAATTGATCGAGGTCGCTGAAGTTATGCCTCCAGACGGGCCAGTGGACTTCATCCCGCCCAATCCACGAGGGGGGATAGGCCCCGCTGAGCCTCTTACATGGGCTCCATACTTGGGAGAAGAGCCCTGGCTCCATCCTGAAGCCGATACCTATGGGTTCTAGTAATAAATAGTTTTTTCCTTCTTCCAACCAGGGATTTTATATTCACGTGATCACAAGATTTTTTTTGTTAATAACACTTGTGAACATGTTATTCACATGTTCACATGTTTTCATGTTCTCAAAATAGCAGGTTACCAGTGACCTGGTAACCTGCCGAAGCCCGCCGGGCTTTTTGTTTTCCCGGCGGGCCCGCCGGGAAAATCCATTTTCTCGGCGGGAAAAAAAGTTTTAAAAAAATGGTCAAAATATATTCATGTTCACAGTCATTCCTACCATTTTTGGGCCTTCTGGACTCATTTATGATGTCAAAAGTTCAAAATTCTTTGTACAAAAAAAGTTATCTCTAAATTTATCACCTTAAGCTTGATTATCATCAATTAGATCTTATTATACTTCCAATTGAGTCTAATTGACATCAATTAATATCCAATTGAGTCCAATTGATATCAATTAAGTCTAATTGGGTGTCAATTGATCGATTGGGCTCAATTGACATCAATTGACACCCCATTGGACTCAATTGGGCTTAATTGGACTTAATTGGATTCAATTAATTGACACCCAATTGGACACAACTGGGCTTAATTGGACTCAATTGACATCGATTAACACCCAATTGATGTCAATTGAGCTCAATTGACATCAATCCTAGTCAATTGATATCCAATTGATGCCAATTGAGCCGAATTGACACCAATTGCACTCAATTGGTACCCAATTGATGTCAATTGAGTCCTCAATTAACATCAATTAACACCCAATTGAGTCCAATTGACATCAACTAATACCCAATTGAGTCAAATTGATATCAATTAAGTATAATTGGGTGTCAATTAATCAATTCGACTCAACTGATATCAATTGACATCCAATTGGACTCAATTGACATCAATTGGGTGCCAATTGAGTCCAAGTGACACCCAATTGATATCAATTGCATCCAATTGGGCTTAATTGACATCAATTCACACCTAATTGATGTCAATTGAGTCCAATCTGGTTCAATTCACACCCAATTGGACTCAATTGACATCCAATTGATATTAATTGGACTCAATTGACATCAATTAACACCCAATTGATGTCAATTGAGCTCAATTGACATCAATCGTAGTCAATTGACACCCAATTGATGCCAATTGAGCCGAATTGAGCTTAATTGATATTAATTGCACTCAATTGGCACCCAATTGATATCAATTGAGTTCGATTAAACTCAATTAACATCAATTAATACCCAATTAAGTCTAATTGATATCAATTAATACCTAATTGAGTCAAATTGATATCAATTAAGTCTAATTGGATGTCAATTGATCAATTGGGCTCAATTGGTACCAATTGACATCCAATTGGACTCAATTGACATCAATTGGGTGCCAATTGAGTCCAAGTGACACCCAATTGATATCCATTGCATCCAATTGGGCTCAATTGATATCAATTCACACCTAATTAATGTTAATTGAGTCCAATCACGTTCAATTCACACCCAATTGATGTCAATTGGGCTCAATTGACACCCAATTAACTCAGCCCAATTGATATCAATTGAGTCTAATTCAAACCCAATTGAGTCTAATTACATCTAATTAGACTCAAGTGACATCAATTAACACCCAATTGATGTCAATTAAACTCAATTAACATCAATTAACACCCAATTGATGTCAATTCAGCTCAATTGACATCAATCGTAGTTAATTGACACCCAATTGATGTTAATTGAGCCAAATTGGGCTTAATTGACATCAATTGCACTCAATTGGCACCCAATTGATGTCAATTGAGACTCAATTAACATCAATTAACATCCAATTGAGTTTAATTGACATCAATTAATACCCAATTGAGTCAAATTGATATCAATTAAGTCTAATTGGGTGTCAATTGATCAATTGGGCTCAATTGATATCAATTGACATCCAAGTGGACTCAATTGACATCAATTGGCTGCCAATTGAGTCCAATTGACACCAAATTGATATCAATTGCATCCAAGTGGGGTCAATTGACATCAATTCACACCTAATTGATGTTAATTGAGTCCAATTAGGTTCAATTTACACCCAATTGATGTGAATTGGGCTCAATTGACACCCAATTGATATCAATTTAGCTTAATTGATACCTAATTGATATTAATTGGACTCGATTGACATTAATTAACACCCAATTGATGTCAATTGAGCTCAATTGACATCAATTATAGTCAATTGATACCCAATTGATGTCAATTAAGCCAAATTGGGCTTAATGGACATCAATTACACTCAATTAGTACCTAATTGATATCAATTGAGTCTAATTGAGCTCAATTAATATCAATTAGCATCTAATTGAGTCTAATTGATATCAATTAACACCTAATTGAGTTAAATTGATATCAATTAAGTCTAATTGGGTATCAATTGATCAATTGGGCTTAATTGATATCAATTGACATCCACTTGGACTCAATTGACATCAATTGGGTGCCAATTGAGTCTAATTGACACCCAAGTGATATCAATTGCATCGAATTGGGCTCAATTGACATCAATTCACACCTAATTGATATCAATTGAGCCCAATTGATATTAATTGAGTCTAATTCACACCCAATTGAGTCCAATTGCATCTAATTGGACTCGATTGACATCAATAAACACCCAATTGATGTCAATTAAACTCAATTAATATCAATAAACACCCAATTGATATCAATTGACTCCAATTGGGTTTAATTGACACCCAATTGATGTCAATTAAGTCCAAATAGATACAGTTAGGCTCAATTGACACCCAACTGATGTCAATTGAGTCCAATTGGATTCAATTGAGTCCAATTGGGTTAAATTGGATGCAATTAGGCTTAATTGATGTCAATTGAATTAAATTGGATGCAATTTGCCCAATTGATGTCAAATTTCAATTGAGTTCAATTGGATGCAATTAGGCTCAATTGACACCTAATTGATGTCAATTGAGTTCAATTCATACCCAATTATTGTTAATTGTGTCTAATTGAGCTCAATTAACACCCAATTGATGTCAATTGGGCTCAATTAACATCAGTTAACACCCTTTTGAGTCCAATTGATGTCAATTGAGTCCAATTGGGTGTCAATTGATATCAATTGAGCCCAATTGATCAATTAATATCCAATTAGACTTAATTGATATCAATTGGACTCAATTCATTCAATTTAGCATCAATTATAATCAATTGATACCCAATTGATATTAATTGACATCCTTTGATGTCAATTGAGCCCATGTGACATCAATTGTGTGTCAATTGAATCCAATTGATGTCAATTAAGCCCAATTGACATCAATTGTGTGTCAATTGATACACAATTAGCTTCAATTGGGCTCAATTGACATCAATTGACACCCAATTGATGTCAATTAGGCTCCATTGACACCCAATTAGACTCAATTTGACTCAATTGACATCAATTGACACCCAATTAGACTCAATTTGACTTAATTAAGTCTAATTAGACTCAATTAGACTCAATTTGGCTCAATTGATATCAATTGACACCCAATTATACTCAATTTGACTCAATTGATACCCAATTAGACTCAATTTTACTCAATTGACATCAATTGACACCCAATTGATGTGAACTGATGTGAATTGAGCTCAATTGCATCGAATTAGGCTCAATTCACATTAATTGATACCCAATTAATATCAATTGATTACAATTGATGTGAATTGAGCTCAATTGCATGAAATTAGGTTTAATTGACACCCAATTAATATCAATTGAGTGCAATTGAGCCCAATTCAGCTCAGTTGTAATCAATTGACACCCAATTGATGTCAGTTGCATCCAATTTGGCTCAATTGAAACCCAACTGATGTCAATTGAGTCCAATTGATGTTAATTGACACCCAATTGATGTCAATAAGGTTCAATTGATGTTAATTGACCCCCAATTGATGTCATTTACGTCTAATTGAGCTCAATTGACACCCAAATTATCCAATTGAAGTCAATTAGACTTAATTGACTTCAATTGTGTTAATTGGATATTAATTGATATCAATTAACACCCAATTGCTATCAATTGAGTCTAATTCGGCTCAATTGACACTCAATTTACATCCAATTGGGTGTGAATTGAGCTCAATTGTATCATATTAGGCTTAATTGACATCAATTGACACACAATCGATCACACAATTGAGTGCAATTGAGCCCAATTGATATCAATTGTGATCAATTGACACCCGATTGATGTTAATTGCATTCTATTGGGCTCAATTGAGCACAATAGGATACAATTAACACCCAATTGAGTGTCAATTGAGTGCAATTGAGCCCAATTGAGCTCAATTGATATCAATTGACACCCAATTGATGTCAACTGAGCTCAATTGAGCTTAATTGATATCAATTGACACCCAATTGATGTCAACTGAGCTCAATTGAGCTTAATTGACATTAATTATAATAAATTAACACCCAATTGAAGTCAATTGGGCTTAATTAATATCAATTAACATCCAATTATTATCAATTGAGTCCAATTCGACTCAATTGATACTTAGTTTACACCCAATTTATCCAAATTGGGTGTAAATTGGGCTCAATTGCGTCGAATTAGGCACAATTGACATCAATTGACACCCAATTAATATCAATTGAGTGTAAATCAAGTGTAATTGAGTCCAATTGGGCTCAATTGAGTGCAATGATGTCATGGAAAATTGAGTCAATTGATGTAAGTATAGTTAGATTTAATTGGTGTGTCAATTGAACTTAAGGCCAACAAATTATACAAAACTTTTTTTGTGCCAAGAATTTTGAACTTTTGACATCATAAATGAGTCCAGAAGGCCCAAAAATGGTAAGAATGACTGTGAACATGATTTTTTTATTTTTTTAATTATTTTTATTATTTTTATTTTTTTAATTTGCCCGCCGGGAAAATGGGTTTTCCCGGCGGGCCCCCGCCGGGAAATGCCATTTTCCCGGCGGGATTACTGGCAAAGAAGGTTTTTGCAGGTCATAAAAAATGCCCGTGAATATACATTGTGATCACAAGAATTTTTATGTTAACAACAGGTTTTGTTAACGTGATCACGAAATTGTGAAGACGTTAATGAAATCCCTGCTTCCAACAAATGTACATTTGTAAATATGCAGCTATACATGTATTGGAGAGAGAACATCAATTGTAAATACACTTATCATTTGAAAATCAGAGGATCAAATTTGCTACTGTGTTCCTTCACTGCTTGCTTTCTTACTTTAAGCCTTTTTTGTGTACATAAAAATTCAATTGGGGAATTCTTGCCTTCATTACATTGTTTTAAACAATAAAGCATTACAAAAGCAATGTTCTGAATAGATAAGTTTATTGCATATGGAAAATACATTGTCACCGTGTACATGGTCACATCATATATCTTCTAGTGCCTCCAATTCATGTGGGGCTGCAACATCTTTACAAATGATCTGATGCTCTCTTCTTTTACTTAGCTTCCGACCATCGAGCTTGAAGCAAAATTGATCTGGAGGATTCTGAATAGCTACTTCTAATTCCTTCCTAACATATTCGAGAGTCCAATTCTCTTCCACTTCCAATGTCAAAGATGGGTGACCCTGTCGAATCATAACTATATCTATCAAGCAAGAGTGGCTGCCATCTCTTGTATCTTGGTCCATGCTTTCCCAGTTGTTGTTGATCCATCGCCACCTTCTATAAGTAAATGACATGCACAGATGTTGCCTGGCAATATAGTATCTGATTCCAAAATATCATTAGGATAATTTTCCGAGTATAATCAAATAAGCGTTGTAACTGTTTCACAAAAATACATTATAATGTTTTAACACTCACCGAAATGCAATGTCGGAGGTGTTCAATCGACATTCGATCAAATCATCTCCCTTTGATGATTTCACTCTCCAACCTTTGTCAAACAAATGATCAAGCCAGGCTTCATCTACATCTTTGCACACAAAAGTTGTTCTAGTTTTTCTCAATTGTTTACAATCAGAAAATAAATGAACAAAGCATGCAATTGGAACAAACAAACTTAAGTGCACATTTCTTGCACCAATGCTAGGCTTCATAGCACATTTAATATCACTAAACATTTTGGTCCTGTATGACTCTATCACTTCTGTGTCAAGCAATGGCCACTCAGGACTATCAAGTGCGGGCAACGGAATACGTTCCAACTTTCCATGTCGACTCGATTGAGTGGGCAAGGTATAAAATGAGTCATAGAAATATGTTCTACTTCTTGCGAGATCACTTGGTGCACGACCTTCATATTGAAGTTCCCCCACCTCACCATGTACGACATTCAAGAACCCCGTCAAGCATTGTGCAGGCTCCCACTCCTGAAGATTGGATGGGTACAAATCTGTGCAAGGCAGAAAAATGTATATCAATCACCTTATTTGCAACATTGAAATACAAAACACAAGCACTTACAATGTGGTCTGTGTCTTGGAAGTCCTTCCAATGGTCCCACGTTGATCTCTTTTTGCATGAATACATGCTGGATCAACACTTCTTTGACAGTTTTCCCTCCTGGTACCATCTTAAAGCCAAGGATCCTTCCTTTCCAATGTTTGGCCAAGTCTTCAGATGCCTTTCCCTTCACTCGGTAGTGGCCTTGTTTTCCTGGCTGCATAGTGACCCAAGAGTACTTCCTGTATACTTGGGGAATCCATTCTTCGTTCTCGTCTTTTATGTTATATAACACAACAGATGAGATACTGCTCCTTGCTCGTTTCAGTCCACTTTCGGGTGCCATGATAGATTAACAGACGTATGAGAAAGAAGAAGTAGCAGAAAGTGGATGACTGGGCTAACCGCTTTTGTGGATCAAGGAGGGAGGATGAAATGAGGGACGGTGTGTTCTTTTGGGTGCCAAAGATGTTTCGAGATTCAAAAGTGGAACCAAGTTGAGGGAATAACCGGGAGAATGTGTATCTATCTATTCCAAGCATTCAAGCTTCATTAGTTCTAGGGGTGGTGGAAAGAATTTTTTAGTGCTCCACGTCTAACACAGGAATGTGGAAAACATTCTTTTATTGTGTTAGGTTCTGACAAAAAAACGGTTTTAAATATTTTAAGACAAGGTGATGGTTTTTTTTTAATATTTCATGTAGATAAGAGTTTCTCCACGTTTTGGGTGGGTTTGTACAGAGGTCCCACCACCGGTGAATCTCGTTCGTAGATTACATGTCACTCAATCTATGTGTCTATTATTATATTATTGTTGAAACAGCCCTCTTTTGAGTCCAGAATTTTCCTAATGGCATGGTGTGTATGTGAATGAAAAATACGCACGATACAACAACATTGATATTTCTATAAACATTGCCCTTAAAAATCATCGACTTGGAAAAAATTATGATGGACATGAATTACTTATCAATGTATGCATGTGTTAGTACAATTTCAAAGGATTGCTTAGTCTTTAACATCAAAAATGGATCTCAAACAATGATCCCTACATGTATCTTTTATGATGGAATATTAGGCACACAAATTAGCGGTTGCAAAATGGACAAAGTGCCTAAAAAAGATGTACACGATGAACTGCGATGTGATTAAAAGGAAAGTCCACTAGCCAAAAAGGGATATGTAATATATATCAATACAACCCAATACAAAAAAGAGCAGACAATACATGTCTGTAAAGAAAATGTGGATACAACTGTGCTAACCCAGCTACTCTGGGTTTAGCATAAAGATACTACATGTCTACAAAAAACTCCATATTACTATGATAATGCAGAGCCCCACTCTGAATCTGATGAAGCAGTGTCATAATCCATAATTGTAGCACCTCATGACCCTCGTCGAAGTGCCACTCGAGCTGCTATCGTGGAAGCCTGTGAAGGAGGATGGGAACTTGATGCCTCATCCTCGTGCAATAGGCATGCCATGCGATGTACCTCCTGATCTCGTGCCATGTGCAATAGCATCTGCCTCCTGCACCACAGCTGAAAGTCTGCCCTGCACCATGCCTTGAACTCAATGTGAGTCCTCCTCTCAACATCTGCGTATCGCTGGTCCTGCGTCTGCGGCTCTACACCCTCTGCATGCAGCAATGCATCTCGATGACACTCCCTCAAAACATGGGCCACTATCTATGCCTCCTGAAAATCTGCGTCCGTCCATGCTAGAGGGGCTGGCTCCTCGATGCCAATGGGAAGGTCAGCATATCCCTCCTCTCCTGCAATCCTGACAAGATCCTCCTGACTGGTATGTGAAATCGGCTAACCAGTTGTGGGATCCATGTGACGCACACCGAGATATAATGCATCAATACCAAGAACTCGGTAAGTGCTCACATCCAATTCGGACTGGCAATGAGGGCATGTCGCTCTACGTGCCAAATGTCCCACAATGCAGGATAGGTGGAACATATGGCCACAACCAAGACCGTAAAAACCTGTGGCATCAAATGCCTCCATGCACACTACACACACCGCGTGATGAACAAAAGTGGGCGCTCTAGCTGGCAACCTAGGTCTACTTGAGGCTCTCCTCCAAGGTAGCATGTGTCTCACCTAGCAGGTCCTGTGACTCGTGGAGGCGAGCCTGAGTGTCACTGAGCTCTGTCCTCAATCTCTTGACAGTCAGAGTTAGCTTGAGTGTGTCTGCTACTACAGAGGTGGACGCATGTGCCTAAGCAAACATGCGCATAGCATAATTAAATATCCTAGCATGTGAAATGAACAAGAAAAAAAGAACGAATGAAATGAAATAGTGACACACACTGTGGTGGGGGCGATGGGCAAAGATGGCGACTCGAGAATGTGAGGCGCATTACCACTACCAAGCCCTAAACCCTACAGGACAACAAGAAATAAATTAAAATTATACCTTAACAACATTTTAAAATTCTACCCTAAACAAAAAATAAACTATGAAATTACACATACCGTGCTAGGATGAGCAACTGCACATGATGTGTCAGTGGCACGAGGCGCATCAGAGTCAACACGGGAGGGTGTCAATGAAGATGGCTACATGAAAACAACAAAAAATAAATTATGAACTATAAACGTAATGGATAATAGGAAAAAAAAGACAACAATAAAATTATTATAGTACCGTCTCGATGGGATGCAGAATCGTGACAACGTGCTAAGCACCTCATGAATGGACTCCGCAAAGTGCTCGCACACCTAATGCCACCTCTTCTATCGAGGAGGAGGGCACAACTGCAGGTGGCCTACTAGCACCATGTGCAATGGGTCCACGCCTATCTCGCCGGTCCTGCATCGTGACAACACCACCTCCACCACCGCACCTACACTAGAATAGTCGACACTAAGGCCCAAAACAAACTCTGCATACAGTTGCATGCCAAAGTACATCGGAATCTGACGGTTGTTGGGCATCCTTCCATTGTTAGCAATCAAATATCTACTATAGATATGTGATGCTACTAATGGGTTGGAGCACTTGGATATCGTCAACAATTTCCTGCTCGTCGGGCCATGCCTATCCAAGAATATGTCTAAGACGACATCCCTAATCCCAGGCAAACTCCTCACCTCATCATGCGCAAGGCCATATGATATAGGAGCGAGGTGATGGGTACGTATCCACTTTTCTATGCCTGACGTGCTGCCTAAAGTGCGCAATGAAGCAAGGGTGGACTCTAGGTCGGCAACAAGGTGGAGGACGGATGGGGTCTCATGTGCCCTAGCACGGATACTCGAGACCTCCCTCTCAATAGCGACATCAGAAAGAGGCATCGAGCCATCCATGTCAACAGGAAAAGAGCTAAGGGAGAAGGGGCCTAAGGGGTGTGGGAACAAGGGGACAAGGGAACAAGGGGATAGGGGACTGAAGGGCGAAGAAGGGGGGGAGGGGGGAAAAGGGGGTGAAGGGTGTAGGATGCTAGGAGGAGCCAAGCACAAAGTGCTAGTGGGCTAGAGGCAGTGGTCACAAGGCAAGCATGTAATGCTTGAGGTGGCCAAACTACTAGGGCTTCACATCAATGGGAGGGGAATAGAAAAATGCGTGATCTTCCAAAAGACAGGCTTATGTAGAGATTAGGTCAACACAAAAAACACTTGGCTTATGGGACAAATACCTCGATCGAGGTGTCACCCACACATTGCAAGCATCCATGCCTTCAACCTGGGCATCATGGCACGCATCAGGGTGGCCCATGGCACATCCATGTTATGTGGTGGCCACATATATGACACCTCCATACCTCAATTGAGGTAATACCAGCCACATCACCTCAAGGGCATCCATAGTGGAGCCACATGGACACCCATGCCATGCCACTTCCATGCCACATCCATACCTCGATCGAGGTTCTAATGGCTATGTCAACAACTCAAAAACTCACCTCACATCTCACATGTGGCCACCTATGCATGACTTGACCTGGAAATGCCACCTATTCATACCTTGATCGAGGTATTTATGGTCATGTCATCACCACATGGTTGCCACCTCCACCATTTGCCAATGCCCAGTCACCTTGCAAGGCTCTCAAAATGCCCAGTCAACATACCTCGATCGAGGTCCTAGAATGCCACGTGCAGCCCCAGTGCCACCTAGATGCCCCCTCAGCATACTCCTTCCACTTGCCTCCCCCCCTGGCTCATTGTCGTGTAAATAGTTGGTATGATGATGTAAGGATCTATGCCATGAATTCAATTTCAAGGCCAAGCATCACCTTTTGGATGAGGCAAAAATGGTAGCGCTTGGTCTATCAGAAGAAGTTTCTACGAGAATGAGGAGTTAATAGACAATCTTGTTTATTAACACTAGTTTGGTACCAAAACAGGACACTTGAGTGTCCTTTTTTGGGGGTTGCAAAAAAAAATCAAACTCCTAATGTAGGCTTTAAAAACCAAAATGCTTCATTGGGCATGTAGAACATAACCCTATGCTTATGTAAAAAATGCTAAACATATAAAATGCCTTTTTATTTGGAAGTACATAAGTAACAAAGTAGCATGTCTTGAAAATGAACATTTTTCAGGATTTTTCAGGATTTTTCCAAATATGCAAGCATCATTCTCTCAAAAAAAAAAACCAATGATATCAATAGCATTTTTCCCAAGATATTTTGATAGCATACATCAGTCCAAGGAGGTAGAAGTTCACCAAAAAAATTATTTTCCTTTCCTAGAATTTTTTCCAAAAAAGTTGTATAAAATCAGCAAAAGTAACGCGTATTATCAAAACTCAATCACGCCACTAAAAAAAATTGTAGCCCTATCAATGAGAATGTTGATTATTGGTTTTCATGCTTGAGATGAGATAAATAAGCCATAATTTGATGTGTATGACACTAACTTAGCCTCCACTTAAGTAGGTTCTTATCGCCTAGTTCTAAAAAAACTGTAAAAAATAAAAATACAAAATTTGATCATCTTTTTTCAAAAACTAATCATAACTATGCTTGCACAAGTAGTCTACACCTATAGTTACAACAAATAATGCACTTACACAGCTTTCCCCTTTGATGAAAATCAAAATTAGGCTCATAATTAGACATTTTACGTATTAAAAACAGGTTGCGCAAAAGGCCATGTATGAGAAAAGGCCCAAAAAGGGGCTCTAAAGTTTTGGAAAATTCAAAACAAAGTAGTATTTACCCTATATAACATGGGTGCACCTCAAGTTTTACATTATTAGCTTGCATATGGAAGGAGAAAAATTCATGCTCCACCTGTATAAAAAACATCATTTCAATATTAGCGAGTCAAAAATTTATCCAATAATTATCGTTTGATGATTCCAAGATTTAGTTTACATCATGGGCTTTCCATCAAGCCAAGTTTCATGATCAAACTATGTCCCTTCTAAAAGTTATGTACAAATTACTACTATTTTGAAAACAGCAAAAATCATGCGTTTTATCAGCATGCGTTTAAGAAAATCAAAATATTGCCTTGCAAAAGCTAAGAAAAGTGCAATTTAAAAAATCTCAAAATTTTTTTGGGTCTTGAGGAACATCTGTGGATGTTAAGCATTTCAAAACTCTTAATAGATTGCCCACAAAAATTCAAGAAAAATGCTAACTTTCAGGACACTTTAGTGTCCAATTACAGAA